>NW_005842837.1:89933-92426 GCF_000455745.1 Alligator sinensis
AAAGAGTGTTGTTGTTGTATTTGAGAAGGCAATTTAATTGAATGCTAATGCTTCTTCTTCAACATTCATTGAATGACACTAAGCAACAAATCATATTTCACTTCTTGGTATCTAAGTGCTACTTAGTGCCATTTACATGGATTTTAGAGCTTACATAATAAACTTGTTCTTCTGAGCATGTGGGTACCTATGCACTGAATCCTATTCTGCCTAGGAAAGCACATTATTCTATGAAAGTCCCTGAAGTCAGAGAAAAACCACAACTAGCAAATACAATGCAGAAAAATACCCCCACCTTTTAAACTAATAGCCTAGTGAACGGTTAGGACACTGGCTAAGGAAATAGCACCCATATTTTAGGTTGCCTCCAGAGGGAGTTTGAATGCATACCGCACACTCCCTAGCAAAGAGTAGTAGATCCAAATACACCCTCTACTTCTCCCATTGAAGCTGGATCACTAGGCAGCCAGCAAAGAAGATAGGAAGGGCCAGGACAAGAGCATATTATGGGTTCAGGTCCCTTCTCTGGAGTTTGAGTCATTCCCTTGTGTTTTGGTCTTTTCCTTTCCTTTTTTTTAGTAGTTGGACTAGAAAGAAACTGCTGTATAATATTCATGAGTAATAGAGTCCAGTCATCACTATCACAAGTAATCATATCAAAATAACCTCATAAATACATTTTTCAGTTTAGATAGCTATTCCTACAATAGCATTTGAGATGTGTCTAGGATCAAAGCTTCAATTTTGGATGTGCCTCTAATTTGTTTTTAACTGAGACAGGTTGTTCTGGGTTCTGACCCCTTCTCTACCTCCCTCTCTTAATGCTGTTTCTGCATTTACATTAGTTATTGGATAAAATTGTTAGCAGTAGGGCTAGGAGTAGTTACAAATGACTCAAACACTGGTCATCCAGAGGAGACGTTGGATGATGTTATTTCATTCTGAACTATAAATTTAGAGAAGGATAACATAAGGCTTTTATTTATCATTTATATTTTATTGGTGGGAGAAAGAATGCTCATTTAAACAGAGATATGGTTACTGGTACCTAGTATTCTACTAATGCACATGCTCCACTGGCATAGAGGGACTTAAAATCTATTAGCAATGAGTGCTGTATGCAACTGCAGAAAGAATCTATAATCCAAAGATCCCTATGATGTGTCATAATAGTTGGATCTACACATTCCTTTTAATTACACCTGGGGGTTTTGCAGGAAGAAAGCTGTGCACAGCAGGCTTGAGAACCTTTGCTTCGCTGAAAACAGCACTTTTCATTTATGTCTTTAATTACTTTAATTTCTTAACTTACCAGCATTTGAAAGTCCCAATTCATTTGTGGAAATGGGGCTGATGAAAATAGAGAGCTGCGGCATGACAAAAAATGGTGGTTTCTGGATACCCTAAGTTTCCTTTGGTACAGTCAATCAACTTTATGCCTCAGTATGGTGAGAAACTGTACTTCTTCAACGACCTCTTGTTGCCAAAGGACAAAGTTAGGTGTCCATCCTGAGTTTTTAGAGCTGTTGAGAGCTTTGACTGTACTGGGTATGAGCTTTGCTTGTGTCAGCTATAAACCTTAGCAGTAGTAATATGATATTCTTGAGAAAGTCTGCTTCTTTCCTTTAAGTGAATTGTTTTATTTGTAACATAACCCTGTGAATATACCATGTGAACATAACTATGTTAATAATATAACCAAGTAAATTAAGTTCTATGTGTAATATAGCCATGCTTAAACCTTTAAAGGTGTGTTCTCAAGTATAATGTGAGTACTTACATGAGTTTAACTCCATTATTCAGAGTGGAGTTATGCATGATTTAGTGTCTGAACAGATGACATATTAAAACCAATGTAATAACATCAGTTATGTACACAGATATGCAGATATGTTGGACAGCACTCATAGTACGTGCTAATATAGCACTATGCTAGTAGGGGACCATGTAATAGCCTGTTTGCATTGAGCAAATACCTACTGAAGGATGAAAGTGGACAGAACACCTAAACCTCTGTAATTTACATAAATATAGCGTTACCTCAGTTATTTTCTTGCAGAAATTCTACATCCGATTCAAGTATGTTACACTAATGGGAGGATTTGTTTAATCTATCACCTCCTTGTCTAAATCAAGTCATTTGTTGAGTTCCTCAGACTGCTGATACTGAGATCAGAATTAGAACCTCAAATTTCAGATGGTTCCAGCTCTAGATAGTTTACTGATAACTAAGAGTATAGCCATTCTTCTAAGATAATTATGGTCTTGAGTCAAGTTGTGATATCTCATAAAGCAATGCTCAGGGAGACATTACCCTTTATGCAAATTATCCTTTTGTTTCTTCCAAAGGGATTGCTGCTGACATTTTAAAAGCTGCAAATGAGCTGTTTGTTGTTACACCTCAAGATAAGAATACACAAATCACGCTAACATTTTCTGACAGAATTGCAAAGGAAAGGGAAGGAAGAAGTGGGATAATGACATTTCAGCAGG
>NW_005842837.1:92457-132678 GCF_000455745.1 Alligator sinensis
AACATTTTTGCATGAGACCTGAACAAACATAGTTGTTCATTTGTGTACAGACATATATATTTGTAGCTAATATTAAAGAGAATTTCTAAAGATCAAACTCAGCATTAAACTTATTACACAGACAGTATTCATAGTTGTGTGCAAGAGTTAGGGCACCTATACATGACCCAGGAGACTGCTCCAATGCATTGCAATTACAGAGCATCAGAGCAGACTTGGTTAATTGAGTCTGCTGGAGTGTGGTAATTACTGCGCTCCACCCAGCCTGCTTGTCTCATGTATCAGTGTCCCTATGCTTTAAAATGGCAGTGGGGGTGCTTTAACTAAAGCTCATTTGACAAGTTTTACATTAAGTGCCCCTGACGTCATTTTGAAGTGTGGGGGTGCTGATTTACAAGATGCTCTGGGTGCTTATATCAGATCGGTTCTCAGAGCTTCCCTAATTAAAGCATGCCCCCTATTCCTGGTGGCACATGTAAAAATATCTTTAGACATACAGTTGTGTGCACATTCTGCACACAGCCTCAGGCATTTGAATTTCTGAAAGCTTGGTATTCATGTTTGAGGACATATCCTCAGTCTTTTAAAAAGGTTATATATACACTGACTTCCATGCAGCCATGACGATTTATACCAGTTCAGGGTGTGTCCTAGAACATATGTAGAGTCCATTTGCTACTTTGGGCCTTGCATGAGACCTAAAATGAATACAATTCTTTATTGCACAAGCATATGAAATACTTCTCCTCTCTATGATTGTCACCTTGTCATATTTTCCAAAATAGAAACCCTTTTATTTATTCAGCATTTTGATATCCACAGATGAAAGCTGCATAAAAGAGAAAAGTCTCATTATACTCTAATTTAAGTGCACTGAGTCCTTCAGGCTTTAAGAGAGTTGTGTGTAGATCCCATTTTCTTTGTCATTTAGCAATTATGCTATGAAAATTAAAGGTTTGGAACAGCGTTTTTTTTCATTAGTATACGTGTTTTATATGAATCTCTTGCAAATATAATTCAGTTTCACAATAGAAATTAGAAATGGAATACCTACTAAGCCACTTTGCTTGTACACTTTGTGTAAAAGTTGAAGTAGAAGTTGTCTTACATATACTCGTTTTGTATGAGCATTATATTAATCTATAGAAAAGTCCTGACAACATTTTACTGTTTTTCTAGATTTCATTCTTTTAAAATCTTGAAAAAAAAAATATAAGTACATAACTTTGTGGCTAGATCTGTAAAAAGAGTAAAGTGAAACCTATTCATCTAGGTACAAAAATTAAATCCTTAAACTCCTTATGTAACCTGTTACATGTCTAACTTTTCACTAGCAACTTCGCCACCTGAAGTCCTCTTACTGAGCTTGCCCAACTAGATCTGCTACTTTCTTGACAGGGCTGAGCAACTTGGTTCTTTTCTCATGTCAAAGTTTGATCAGGATTCTCAAACTGGGGATTTGTATGCCTAGATCCCCTGAAGAGGTGGGGAGCGGGGGGCATTGGGGGAGCAGGGGAGACTTGAGTGTGCTCTAAGCATTCCTAATGTACATCAACAGGAGTAAAGTCTACATAAAACTCAGTGGTCATGATAACTTTCAGTCCAAAGCAAAAAAAGTTGCCTCCATCCTCTTGATTCTACCCTAAGGTGGGACACCTAAGGTGGCTCCTTTGTGGATCTAATGCCAACTAGCTATAATATATGTATTGTCAGTCCTTTTTCAATTATAAAAGTTATGAACATTTTGTTTTGCAGTACATCCCATTTAAAAATGCTGATCTGTTCAGAAAACAACAAATATCAGTAAAATACAAATGGCAAGCCAAGGATTTGTGGAGATACCTGAGAAGGGAGTACATGCACATTGGCTCCTTTTGTTTTCCACGCTTCAACAAACCTCACATTAATTATCTTTAGTCCTTTGCTTCTCCCTTATTAAGACTTAAAGTGTTTTGAGGGGTTTCTAGCTCAAGAGTCAGCAATTGATATTGCTATATCTAGTGTTACCAGGTGACACTATTATACATAATAATCCACATTCTTTTCCTAAGCAAATTTTGACACTTAGAAAGATATAGAGATTCATAGGTTTTAAATCCAGAACAGACCATGAGATTATCTAGTTTGACTTTCACGGGCCACAGGATTTTTCCCAGCTATCTTGCACTGAGACCAATAACCTGTGTTTGAATTAAGGTGGAACTTTCAAAAAGGCACCCAGTCTTGATATGAAGAATTCAGGAGATTAATATCCAACATTTCCTTTATTTTAATATATAATCCAATAGTTTCTAATTTATATTCTAGCTTTAAAGTTTGGTTCTTGTTATTCCTTCTCTGTTAGATTAAAGAGACTTTTAATGTTTAATATGTTCTTTTTGCCCACTTCTTATACATTTTAGTCAATTCATTTTCTGATCTTTTTGATGTGGAATGTTATTCTTAGGTTTGTACTATATAAGGTATTGGGATAGGTGGAAAGTGCATGACCAGAAGCAGAATTTACTCTCTGCTTTGATCTTTGATTAGAGCCAGTTTTGAAGCAAACATGTTCCTTAGGAATTGGACATTGGTATTGGCCTGAGATTCTTGTGGTAACAGGTGCTTCACCATCTTGTTTCAAGATTGTGTAAATAAAAAATTGTGTAAATAAAAAAGTACACCTACAGATTGCCCATCCTCTTCTGTAAATTACAGCTGCACCAGACACAATCACACAGCAATGCTCCAGAAATTTTCTATCACTTGCCTAATGTCCATAAAGGGAAAAAATATTGTCATTGCTGCTGGAGGGCTGAGGATTTTTAAATCCTAATTACCCCTCATTCCAGAAGCTCAGAATGAGAATGTTAAGGGGTTCTTGATAGGAGCCAATTTCTTATTGTAGAGTAAATGTAATTTAAATGGTATGCCACTTAAATCAATGACCATCCATTGTTAGAACTTCGCAAGAATCTTTTTGGAATTTTAGTCCAGGAAGAATAGTACAAGATAATGGTTAGTCAAGAAGTAGTTTTACAATTACAATGGAGTTTGCAGTCTGCCACAGACGTATACAGAGTTCATCATCTGAAATAGACTCCATAAACTGTACATAGGCAGATTCCCAAAATCATCAATAGATAAAGATCTCAGTCTTCATTTCTTGTTGATTAATGCAAGGTTGGTGGTTAACAAGGTATCAGCCATCCGTGACAGAACTGAGAATGAAGCCCTGACTCTGCATATATTATCGAGACTTGGTTATACACTGCAAATCCAATTTTGCTACAGTTGACTCTGGCTAGGTATTTGATGAGGCTTGAGTTAAAGGGGCACTAACATGGTAGGGACAGGGCTATGCTGATCAAACGTGAATAAAATCTATTCTGCTTTTCAAGGAATGCGGCAATGAGTATTCATTTTCTGTAGGCATTTGTAGTTGGCTGGAATGTGTGTAGCATGTGATCATTGGCTGTGTATTTAAGGGAAGTTCTAGATCTCTGCAGTTTGAATACTTTTATGGATTGAGTATGCCATTGATTGCTGGCTGATTGTTTCCATATAGCAGAGTAAGAATTGGCTTTTGCCTTCAGTTGTTTTTATGAACTATGTTTGTAAGTGTCTGCCAGGGAACCTACAGTCTTTGGATTAACATCTCTTTCTTTCAGGAATTTAAATGAAATCAAATGCCAGATTTTCCAAACTGGAAACTCCTCTTTTATCCCTGATCGACATCTGGGAATCATGATGTTCTTATAGCCCTTTAAACTCAACAAAGATAGGTATAATTTGTGACTTCTCCCTGAAGAATAGACATGGTTCTATGTAGTTACAGAAATTAAAGATAAAGATCTATTAGGCCATTGAATCCATTCCCAATCAATGAAGGACTGCTCCATATAATAAACTCCTTAGTGCATGATCATTATTACATTTAAATGACTGAGAATGAGCACTCAAATGCCTCCCTTGGGAAACTATTTACTGTCCAGTCAACCTAATTAATTTGGTTCTCTTACTTAGTTGTATGAGTTTAGCTTTCAGGATAGGCAAATGTGTGTGTTTTGTTACAGCACTAAGAGTTTGTTTCTCATATTATGTAAGCCTACTTTATAGAAAGACTTAAGAATCTTTAGGTTATTTAGCTTATCTCAGGATGCGACTTGTTCCTAGTGCAAGTATCTTCATGGAGGGAAGTTTTATTATAATAGAAGGCTCTTTAATCTAACAATCCTGTGTGTGGAAAATGAAGTTAATCTGATGAACACTAGAAATAAGATGTAAAATTTTAACAACAAAAAAATTGTCACTGGAACAATTTACCTAAGGATGTGGTTGATTCTTCATCCTTGATACCTTTAAAATGAGATGGGCTTTTTTCCTTCTTCTTCTAAAACATATACTCCACAAAAACATGTTATGGCCTTAGTACATAGATGTGGGAAATTCTGTAGCCTATACCAGGTCAGACTGAATGAACACAATGATCTGTTCTGGAATTAAAAATCAGCTAATCTATGATATGTATTATTTATTACCAAGGTCATTTATTACCAAGGTAATACTTCCTGGGAAACGCACGGTATTTCCAAACATGAACCTTCTAAGAGACCTGAATTCCTGTGCATAGTCTTGGGTTCCAGGAGCTGATTTAATTGCAGATTGTAAGAATAAGGCTTTCCAGTTTAAATCCCTCTTTAACCCTGTCAGGAGCACTGTCATAGCATTGCTTTATATTACCATTATAAGCCCCCAGCATCTTGTTGGGTATAATTTTGTGGCATGATCATTTCATTTGTAGAATCTGCCTAACTGGGTTTTTTTTGTATTCTTTACTTGGCACTTATGGCAACACAGGAGACAGGTGTTACACAGATGTGGGGAAATAAGGACATTAAATAATTAAGCTATTTAGTTTTATAATTGCATAAACTATATAGATAAGTAGCACATATGGAATTTGTTTTTACCACTTGGGGCTCTAGAGAGACATGACATTAAAAAGTAATTGTTCCCTCTGCTAAATTCTGCTTATGCAAATTTAAGTTGCAGACCTGATTTGTGTGTGTGCATCTATTTTTCAGTGTATTTTCCTTTAACAAAAGTCCCTGAAATTTCTTAATACTTTGATCATGTGTTTCTGACAGGCAACTTTGTTTTGTTTCCCTCTAGGCTAGCATGTTAATTTTGTAGAGTGTCACTACTGGTTATGTCAATCATTCTGATCCACAATAAGTGATGTTAGAGTAGCATAGAAAGTGATAGTTTAAATGTTCAATCAGATGAGCATATATGCTTATACATAGCACCAAAATATGTGTGCTTGTGATTCCATTATGAGTATATTTTAGGCCCCATGTTCACATCCATGCTGATCACACATATATAGGGATCCTCAGCCTCCATTAAAATGAGTAAAGATTAAAAGATACACTTTTTCAGTAATAGGGGCTAGGTAAAAGAGGGGTAAAAGAGAAGAGGCATAAAAGTATATCCAGGGAAGAAAAAATTATATACATAGCGGTTAAATAAACTAACTTCTGCATATAAGTGGCAGAGATATCTAAATGGTTATGTTGTACAATGAACTAAGGGCAGTACTGTACTTGTCTAGGACTGGAACATACACGTGTTAACATTTAAACAGACTTGATTTTTAAAGCTTCCTTTCATGAATCAAGGTGAACTGCTTGCCTTTCCATTTTTGGAACTAGCAAACTTTTATAAGTGCCCACAAACTCCTAATGTTGGCACTAGAAATGCATATTACATTGATTTGCAGTAAAGCATGATGAGGTAACAGTAAACTTTTGAGTGGTCTCTGCAGTATATTTTCTTGTTTTGGGTGAATGGAATACATACAGTGGTTGTTGTAGTACATCACCAGAATTAGTTTCCTGGGATTAGCATAATGTTATTCTATGAATCCTCCTTTCCATTTTACTGTTTCTGTGTGGCTGTTTGTTTATAGAAAATCCTATCAATCACCTGGGTTCATTAAAAGACTGCCTAAACAGCACACTTCTGTATATTTTTCAGCATCATTTTTAAAACTGCATGGAAAACCAGGCCCTGTGCAATTTTTTATTCAGTATAACACTCTCCTTTGAGAGGTAGACTAGATTTACATCAAGGCTGATTACGCCAAGGTATGATCAAGCTGCTATAAAAGTGTGTAAAAACATCCACACTTTTCATTAAAAAAGATCATTTTGATACAGAAAAGTTGTTTGGTTTGGGATAGCAAGGAAAATGTTTTGCCAATTCTATTCCACTATAATGATATTCAAACACCGCCTAACAACCCATTTTAATAAGAAGCTTTGGAAATGCTGTATGTCATAAAAACTGACTTCTGTGGCTTCAGTGCTAACAGAACAATTTTAACAGGTTTCCAGTGAAGCCAGATTGACAGTAAAGTACACTCTAGCAATAGTAGAATTGCGTTTAAGTGAATATAGGTTTGTGACCTGGGTCTCTTTATATTTGCTGTATTTAAAGTAGTATAGTGATGGAATTCACCTTATGTAAAAAAGCCTGTTTTCACACTTAAATACTAAAACTTAATATCACTCAGTTCTTGTGGAGTATATGCTGTGTCCTTCGAAATGCCTCCATGTGGAAGTGTGAGGGCAAAATCCTGGTGTCATTGGAATAAATGGCAAAACTCCCATTGACTTCACAGAAGCATCATAAATATATAAATGGTATCTCATGCCAGGCCCTTGCTTTTCATTCATGCCTTCATAAAATCCTGTAGCTAACAATAGAAATTCAGGGCACTGGTGATAGGTTAGTGGGATTTCTCTGATATTATTGCCCCTTGTCTAGTCTCTTTCTACAAGTCTAGCTGTCTCCATCCAAACATGCAAAGAAAGGCACTAAAGATATCCCAGGGCTTATGGGGATTACAAAATTGTATCCTATCAAATTTTAATTGATTTAACTGGCCCGAACACTTAATAACATTTCACTGCCAAGGAGAAGAACCAAGCATCACCTCATAAAGAAAAATATCTCTGAAGTAGCTTTTCTACTAGCAATGAGAAATAGAAGTAACTAGTTTTACTGGGTGAACATTGAAAAAAGAAACACACAAGGGTGACAGAAAACAGTTTGATCTTTACATAATTGCAACCATCTCCTCTTCCCTTGAGCATGAGGCATAGAAAAGGAAAGGTTTAGGTTGGCTGGCCAGACTTGGAGGCTGGAAAAGTAATGTTGCTTTTATTTCTTGTTTTATTCATATATGTTAATATATTTGGAGTTGTTAATTCTTTGTGCCATATGATGTGATCTTAGGTTTTTCATATGAAGTGAAGTCCTGTTTGCTATAGTAAAGTGGGGGTATTTTGGCTTGCCTCCATTTAACCTGTAGATGGCAGTCACTACTACATTAACACACCAGAATCATCCAAAATGTTGTGGTGATGTCTACCAAAAAAGGGATATTTGTCTAGTTCATTGTTTGTGTTGGTTATAGACTGAATTAATTAAAAACACATTTGATTTCCCTATTACTAATAGCCTAAAAACCCCCTGCAACAAATAAATATAAAGTGGTCCTTTTGTGTATATTCTGTGGGCCTAAAAGTTAAGGCAATTTTAAAATTAATTGTAATTGATTTTATTAAGAGATCTCCATGTAAAGGTATTCCATTACAATTTAACTTTCTTGGCCCCTGAAGATGCTGTCCCTACTCCTGACTTTTTCATCACATATATGGAGGCTGTTCCTTGAGAATCAGTATTTTGCAAAAACAAATTGAGAGATCATTTTTTTCTCACAGCTAGGAAATCTATGATGCAGTGTGGTCCAGCAGATATGGCATTGAAATGGATATTGGAAGTCTTAGGAACTCTTCTGCCTCTGTATCCTCTATGACCTTAACCAAGTCACATCACCCCTCATGCACAGAACTCCTTATCTGACATGGGAGCAATGAGACTTACTAACCTTTCAGTATTCTCAGTTGAAAAAATGCCTACATATCCTGGGTATCTCAGAACTGGTATTTCTGACTTAAGGAATGTTAAACAGTCTGTTAAAGCAACGACAACAACACATTCTAACAAACCAAAGGCATTTTTATATTAAAACCATATTGGGGCATGTTTTCCATTAGTAAGGGGTTCAGAACACAATGCTGTGAAGAAACTCAGGTATGAGTCAGTGCTGCATCTTCATAGTGAAGTATAAGACATTGCCATGCAGATGTAGAACAGTTAGAGCCATTAACAACTGCAATTTCTACCAAAATTTTGTCAGAATAAAAAGCACTGTTCTCCTCCTCCATAAGCACTCTGAGATAGGAAGTCTTGTTCTCACATGTGACATGAAATGTGCTTCAAAGCACTTAAAAATACCAGCTTTCCAACTTTCATCTATTTATTCTGTATTCAAGAACTACAATGAAATAGGCTGCACTAAAGGTTGTGCAAGCCTTTCAGCACCAACTCTTCCTATGTCAACTGAATATATAGGTTTAGGTTTAGTAGAGTTAGGGTGTTTTTATTACCATAGTGGTCCAGGCTATATACAAGAGGCAAGGACTTTTTATTATTATTATCTTTTATTGTACCAAGTAGGAGAGAAGTTAAACAAGCTTTTGGGCACAAAGAGGAAGATCAGTTTGTTTCTGAAAACTTTCCTAACTTCTTGGTCTAATAAAAGGAATCATAACCATTTCCAGCCCCCCCCACCCAAAAACAAAAGCAGAAACCCTAATTTTGTATAGAGTGCATGAGATATATATTAAAGGGTTAAATTGGTTGATAATGTTGCCCCCTGCTTGATAAATATTGTATATAGTTATCCATCTTGTTTGGTTTTACATCCAGTAAATATATTGTTGTAACTATGAATAACAACCTGGGTTGCTGTTTTCCATGAGGTTGACGGTCAGGGAGCGGTTTTTGTTTGGTTTTTCAGGGCTAGACAGTATACATATAAAAAAATAGGAAAAGAAACTAAGTAGTCTAGTATACCTGATTACCCATTTAATTTCTTTGTAAAAGTAAATGACACATGTCTCTTTTTATTTGAATTATAGGAAATGTTTTTCCTATGCTGACTCTTTTTGCAATGTTGCAAACTCATTACTGCTTTAGCATTCATTGTGCATGATTATTTTAGCAGAACTAAAAAGAACTAGTGAATCTGAGTTCCCCTTTCCATCTTATTGATTGTAAAGAAAAGTTCAAATGACTACTATGCTGCCAAAAATCTTTATTGTTGATGATAATTTGCTAGCACAATCAACCATAAATATTGTAAGCTTGAAAATCCTGAACAACTATTAAAGGCTATTGAATATGAGAGGGATTAAATGTTGAGAGATACTGCATTTATAATTGGATAAAATACACTCTTTGAAATAAGGCTCCAAGTGAAAGTGTGCAAAGTGAAACAGCCGTAGTTTGAAAATGGTCCATCATTTCGGACACGTGGTGAGATGGAAAACATGCAAGGAATGTTTTTTAATTAGGCTGCAACTGTCCTAATTCATCTGGGAACGATCTGGCAATAACTCATCCAGGGTGCAGGGTTATCATTTTAACATAATTGTTGCCACCTGGTAAAAGGCTGCCATCAGTCCCCTCAGTCCTTCACAGCTGGTCCCCAGTCTATTACTGTAATTCCACTGCCTTCGTGTTCTGAAGGTTAATAAGTTGGGGAAAGATATTGTCTCCTCATTGCACTAAAGCCTTACCTTGGGGGTGTTTTTCTCTGAGATGAGTTCTAATGCTGGTGTACCCAATCACCTCTGGAATAAAAACCAGTAGGGAAAAGGGACATGATAACTTAACTGGGTGGCTTCTCCCAGCCAGGTTTTCAGACAGGAAGATTGCTGATAGGTTAAATTCAATTTCTGGCAGGAGAGCTATGCACCATAATTTTGGAATAATTTAGATACTTAATATGATATTTTCAGTGGGAAATTACATACACTATTGCTCTCTATATCACATCCTCTGACCATAGACTATGAAGGCCAAAGACGTGCCATACTCTTTTTCTGCCGCATTTCATACTAGTTCATGCCAGTTTTATACCAGTTTATGGTCACACTGAGCACATCTACACAAGACGCTACTACTCAGCAGTTACTGTGCATTTATTTAGTACTTGTATTAGCAAGTACTAAATAAATGTGCAGTACAGACACATATTAAGTAATTAATATGCAGTAACTATGCATGGTATTAATAAGTAATAATATCATATTAAGTATATATATTATTCCAGAATTATGGTGCATAACTCTCCTGCCAGGAATTGAATTTAACCTGTCAGTAATCTCCCTGTCTCAAAACCTGGCTGGGAGAAGCCACCAAGGTAAGTGATGATGTCCCTATGCCATAAAAGTTTTTATTCCATTGGTGTTTGGGTACAATGGCAATAGGAAAAGAGAATTTTAAGTCAGTATCAAACCAGCTGAGGGAAGACAAGGAGAGTGGATGAATCCCAGCTTCCACTCAGCTGAATAACACAAAATTGCTTAATGCCAAGGGGATGGTAGGCACCTTGGAAAATGGGGTTTTGGTTTATGATAGTATCATGGGAAATATCTCTGGGAACAAAGACTTGGTTCAGGATTGTGATATGGATGTAACCAGTCCTGCTTAGAATTGGAACCCCAACAAGTAGAAAATAAATCTAACTGGAGTTACTGCGCAGTAGTGCCAGAGACCATTTTTTAAGTGATGCTACTGCACAGTAACCTAATAATACTGCACAGTAGCGTATTAGCCCTGTCCATACTGTGTTGCACTACTGCACAGTATTATTTGACTACTGAGCAGTCATCAGCTCATATAGACATGTCCACTAGGGGCAAGATCATGGATATGTCCTAAATTTCTTGGTGTCTTGATGATTAAGTTGCCCTCCTTACAAAAACCCAAATAACATTCACCCCAAAAGGATTTAGTATATATATACCACAAAATGATCCTTCCCTTCCCTTGTATGTATCCATTGGCAGCAATAACCTGTTGGGTTCCAGTTCTAAGTAGGACTGGTTACATCCATATCACAAATGTTCAAGGCACTAGTCTCTGTACTTTGTACCAAGACAAGCTTGGTTAGAAAATGGCAAAGTTCCTAAATAACATAAACCCCTTGCATGGTCCCAGTACAAGCTCTGAAGGACCACTTACCTTATGCATTGTATGACTTTTGGCATATCTATACAACTTCCCCAGCACTCTTAAGTCTGCTGCTAAGAAGCACAGCCTTTCTCACCCATTATGCATAAGTCAAATCTAGAAAAGAGGTGGTAGAAAGATCATCTGGGGGCTCCTTGCCTACTGCAAAATACCCATCCTATGGAGGCAAAACTGAACAAGACCAAATGCACAGTTCATGCACAGTATTTTTAGATGTTTCTTCCCTCCTAATCAACTCCCACTGTCCAGTTAGTTTATTAAGTGAGGGGAGCTACTTGCCTCTGTCTCTAACTCAGCTTTCAGATAAGCCAGCCTAAGAGTGATGTGAATGGGTGTGGGGGAGGGCCCTGTGTTTCACTTGCTGTCAGTAGTCCTACCTACTTAGGCAGTGAAGTCAAGAGGTTGTGTCCTCTGTCATCTGCCACTGCCAGCTCCCAGCTGCATCGGCAGTCTTAAGCAAGCAGTAATGCCAGGACTCCAGTTAGTGTCAGCATTCTACTCTGCCCCAGACCAGGAGAACTCTACATGGGCACCAGCACTGACTTCTCATGACAAGCAGCAGGAAAACCTTGCTGAGCACAGAAACTCGGAAAAGCCCATCTTTCTTCAGCTATCATACTTTATGCTTGCCATCTGTCTCTAGTCAAACAGATATGCCATCTGCTTTCAGTTTAAGAAAAGAAAGTTCAGGCTCTTGTAAAAAGCCTCGTGACTTCTCCCAGGGCCTGTGCTACAAACACAAGCAAGACTTCTCCTTTCTGATTAACCGTATGTTCCTTTGTCCTGGATAGATTCCTGTCTGCCTAGCCTCTCACAAGGCATAACCACTTCCCCCTGCAGAATTATAAAGTAAGCCTCTCTGTGCACAATATTTCTCCTCTGAGTAGGATCATAGATTCATAGATGTTAGGGTTGGAAGGTGTGCAGGCCGGGAGCGGTCCGAGGCCCTCAGGGGTGCGCGGCGGGCTGTGGCCAGCAGCCCGGACACGCTGGGTCGGAGAAAGCAGGCGACACGCTAGAATTAGGCACAGACGCTTAGTGGTTGATTCAAGATTGTTTACTTACACCGTAGAAGGTCGCGGTGTAGGCTGGAAAGTTTCCCAGGTAAAGCTCCGCTTAAATCCCCGTTTGAGGACTCGGACAAAACTCTCACCCTCACGGAGTTGTCGAGGCTCCGTGGATCCTTGTTTGCGCGCAGGGAAGAGGGATACGTCGAGGATTGCGCTCAGCGACGGGGAGAGGCTAGAGGCTGATCAGACCCCTGTTGCCTTCTTGATATTCACTCTGGGTCCAATAGGCTCCGCAGCGCTTAGAGATCTTCACGAGACGTGAAGTCTCCTCCTCCTGATGTTCGTGGAGTTCTCCAACTTGGGCGGAAACCACTCAAGCCTCTTATACGGCCAGCAAGCCAATCGCTAGCTGCCACGTGGGAATAATTTAGAACTGGCCAATAGTGGGGCACAAATTTAAATACAAATGGCGGGAACTCCTTGCAACGTGCATTTCTATGCTGCAAAGAAGAAATGCACCCTGCAAAGAAAGCTTCAAATGGCGGGAAAATAATTCAGTGGTGCCAAAGCACACACAAAAACAAAATCACACTTTTGGGTTGTGACAGAAGGGACCTCAGTAGATCATCGAGTCTGACCCCCTGCCCTGGGCAGGAAGGAGTGCTGGGGTCAGACGACCCCAGCTAGGTGCTTGTCCAGTCTCCTCTTGAAGACCTCCAAGGTAGAGGGGAGCACCACCTCTCTTGGAACCCATTCCAGATTCTGGCAACACTTACTGATCAAATATGTTTGATCTATCTACTGGGGATAGCCACACTGTTGCTTGTGGATGATATTATTACACTGAATCCATGCATGGCCTGCAGGGTTTTAATACCAACTCTTTAACATTTAAATATTAAGACATGTGACATTCAAGCGATTGTAAACCCTCAGAAAATCCCTCCTTTTCCTCCATGCTATTTCTGCTCTTCTATGTTCTTTTGCAGGGGCAGAAAAGCCTGGTAAGCTATTCTGCATTAGCCAAGGGTTTTTAGATTCTTCTCAGCTTCAACAGGTTGTATACACCAGTGGTGACTACTCTTCTCTTGATATTGGATTGACCTTCCTGTCATATGTATTCTGGTTCTAAAGGATTAATGGGAAAATCAGTCACCTTTAGAAGCTCACCCAACCATTGCCAGTAAAGAAGAAAGCTCCACCAAGGGGAGAAGAAAATCAAAACACTTATCTGCCATATTCCCTGCCAATTACTGTTTCCAATCAAGTATGTGTTCAGTATTGTCTTAACTCCTTGTGCTGTGACCCTGGGATGATTTGCAGTCAGTCTCCACTGAGAGGCAAACTCCTGGAAATTTCTAAGTGCACTTGAAACAAAAATCATTTCCATGTGTAAAAAATACATCATGCCGTGTGTGGAAATGCCTCCAGCTACAGTACTGGTATATGCTTTTAATACAGACGTAAGGTGTTTTAGGCTGGAATGACAGGATTTATAGAGACTCTTGGTGTAGATGGACTGATTGATTACCCGATTACCTACTGGCCAACCCATCCATTCCTCAGAGTTCAAATAACACGTTTAAAGAAAGAAACTACTATTATTTTTGTCTGTTGGTCTCCCCACAAAAAAAACACTTTGCTTTGAGGTTGGGGGCAGGTGTGCCTTTTAATGAGACATTGCATAACAGTAAGATAACTTTGAATCATTGTAAAGGACCAAATGGATATTATAGTAAAAATACTGGTAACTACTAATTGTCTGTTGTGGCTCATTTACCAGAGAAAGGGAATCTATTTTCACACTGCATATGCACATCACTTACTAGTGACAATAAGACAAATTATACATTTATAGCAAGGGTTGAAGAGCTCCCTAAATATTTTAGGGACTATTTGGAGAGTGCAGGGAAAGACCACCTTGTTGCTATGCTACAGAAGATGAGATTTCTGATAGTGCAGAAGCCAGACACATTTCCATTAGCCTTCGATAATTCTTAGTTGAAGAAGAATGAGGCTGGTCACCTTAAACTTAAACTACTCTTTGTGTCTGAAAAAACATTTTTAAATCTGAACATTTAGCTTATTGGCCTATACTACTCTAATGAAATAAATGTTCCTTCCCCAAATAATTAAAAATGACCATTAATGTGCTTTGGGAAAATATAAGAGTCTGACAAATAAATATTATTTTGGATCAAATCAGGCACTTTTGAAAATGACATCAGTATAATCTAAGTGAGTTATCTACAGACTAACTTAAATTGTAAGGGCTTTTAAGCTTCTGAGCTGAAGCTTTTGTTTTATGGCAAGTTATTATGCCATAAGTGCATGAGAGACAACATGATATGATTTCAAAGACTAATCTTGGCAGATCTTCAGCATTCAGATTACTTGCTCTGAATGCAGCAGAACAAGTATTTTGCTTTGCTATTCTTTTGTTTACCATGGTGAATTACCTTTCATTTTATAGGAAACACTCTCAGCTTTGCAAATAAATGCAAGCAGGAAAGTGGACAACTAGACTTACTGAATCATTGTCATGTTGATGAATAATATCAAAATTGGTGTTGATGCAAGTGTAAAAACAACAACAAACCTACATTCAGTAAAACATCAACATACCTTATCCTCTCTTTCTTTGTGTGTATAAAAGATTGTAGTTTAAATATTCAACCAATTTTAAACACATGCCATTATACCACACCACTGGATACATGTTAATGTGATATTTATATTTATTTGATATATGATGTTGGGGATGATCCTGTTTTGAGCAGGCAGTTGGACTAGATTGACCTCTTGAGTTTCCTTTCAACCCTAATTTTCGATTCTATTTTTCTATGCACTTGTGTGTCTATAAAACATATATTAAGAATATGGCATCGTATTTTATTTGTACTTCACCATTCATTATATTGCAGCCACTCTAAACTAATTTCAATGAATCCTTTACACCACATTACAACATTAAGTACACACATCATATATTTATTCTGATCAACCCTTTTGCATGTGAATATTATAACAAGGTCTTTTTGGAGTGTACATATTGTTGTTTTGATATTAGGTATGAATGATCCTCCCTGGGTTGTATTTCTTTCACTAGCAACAAATATAGCATGGAATCCCCAGCTTTAGTGAAGGAAACATAATTGAAATATCTAGATGGTATAGAGATAGTTGTCTTTAACGGCATAACAAGATTCTGTGAAGAAAAAGTATTATAGGTAGTTTTGAGCTATTTTAAAATGACTTCTGGTATCATATTAAAATATGCTTCCTCAACAGAGCCATAAATATACTGATGATAAATTAGCCAATAAAGCAAGAACTTCTTTTTTATTTTACATAGGGTGACCATATGGGACCATGTGAAATCTGGGACAATGTCCCTTCTCCCCACCCTCCCACTGCAGGCTGCATGGAGTCAATAGCCCATTAATGACCCATTGTTCTTTGCTTCACAGGTGTTAACGGTCTAATGTGAAGTAACAATTAGTGTTAATGGCCACTCCACTAATCAAGCTAACTTATTTTAGGGCAATTTTGCTGCATGTTAGGGCTTCCTGTTTTACAGCTCCTGCTGCACTGCCCCCACACCCAGGAAGCTTGTTTTAATTTTCACTGGATGGCTGGGGCTGGCTTTTGAAATCCAGGACTGTCCTAGCCAAACCAGGACATATGGTCACCCTATGTAGGACAATACTTAGCCAGTTAAAATATGGGTAGGGTGCTATCACAAAAAGGCTAATCATTAAACAATCTGTTCATTCCATAAAAAAAAAAAATATTGGGCAGATCTTTAAGTAGTTAAAATGACTAATTACATCTATCACACCCTCTCTAACAAATTCTAATCAATGGCTGACTGAATTAAAATTTAGGAAAAACATTGAAACCCTTTAGATTCTTCCATGAAGAGGTCTCAGGGAATAAAGCTTTACAAGTCTTGCCCTAATCTAAGAAAATGCATTTCTTAGTCTCATGTACAACAGAAAATTTATCTAAACACAAATAAGAAATTCTTATCTTATTTTAATAAATTATTCTCTTAAGGATTTAGACCTCAATAGGTAGGATTGTGTTCTTTGAGCCATATCACTAAAAATAGAGGCAGATGGCCCTGATAGATTACTTTCTTTTAATTATTCTCAAAATTTTATAACCACCTTGAAGACAATTAAAAGTGTTTAACAAGATTCTACAAATCTCCTGCCTCTTAGTACATTATTACCTAAAAATAACATATGATGATGACAATCAAAATACCTTTTGTACAAGTAACATATTTCTTACCCAACAATTCACACAATTTTGTCAGAATAATAAGTGTTCTTTTGTGCTCTTCTTCACTTTTCTATTTATAGCGCAGAGCCCCTCAAATTATTTTCCAGGTTTCAATCACATCTTGCTTTATACTATTAGATATTTCAAGAGCAATTACTATGATCTTGATTTTTAATTATAGAAGCCTGATTATTTTTCCCATCCATTCTACAGAAGTTTCTGTTTTTTTAGGAAAAAGATATCCATTTCAGTCCCATTGTTTACATTGTTTAAATAGACTGCTAGAAACTATTTCATGTAACTTTTTCCCTTCCCAGCTGCTCAAGATCTCAGACCAATGGATAGAAATAGGCTGGGACAAATGACTCAGGAGATGAATTTTTTTCTTAGGAGTCAAGAGCTCTTCTTACTGTAATTTGTAGAACATAATAGATAAAATCCTTGATTTCAAAATTAATTTTGACTGACAAAAGATTGAGTAAGAATAGCAGAATTTCACACACAACTAGAGCTTAGTGATTTTTATCTCAACTTTTGGTCCACAAACAGTGATGTTCCCAGATTAAAATATTCTTATTGTGTATATTCTCTTATGGATAGTTCCTAGTTCACTTTACATGCCAAAATGGCACTTAGGTGGCCACAAACAGGGAGAAGCAAACAGGACCATTTGCAAACAGTTCACTGAGAGGAAAAGGAAGAAGGGGAAGAGGAACCAGGCAACAGGCACCAGATCTTGCTCTGGGAAGGTAAGTAAGCCAGGGTTGCCTGTGTGTTTGGTTTGCTGAGGTCTGTTTGGTGGGTTTTGTGCTTGGGTGTGTGCTCTGAGCAGCTGAGTGCACTGATTACTAATTGATTGCTGACTGGGTATGAAAAAAGACCCTAACAAAGCACCCTAGCCAGTCTAGGCCAAGGAGGAGTATATAAGGAGATACTTTAAGCGATCAGGGAGAAGCAAACAGGGCAGTCTGCAAGCAGTTTGTTGCCCTCCTCCTCTACCCCATTTGAAGGAGAGCCTGTGGGCATTTGTACACATGCTTGTGCTGTAGCACCAGGCATTTCTAAAAGCACCCAGCGATGCAGCACTTCCAGTAATGTAAGTGGCAAAATGCGTGTTGGCGCTAAGAAAATGGCAGTGGCTTGCTTTTGAACTAAAACACCTTGAAGGCGTTTCAATTCAAAAGTGCACTGCTGGCATTTTCAGTGTGCTGACATGCATTTCACCGCTCATACAACTAACTGCATGTGATACAGCACAGCACGTGCCAGCTAGTGTACGGAGCAGACTCAATTAATTCAGTCTGCTCTGATCCGCTGGATCTCCAGCACATTGTGGGATGAAAAGGTATGTGTATAAATGCCCTGTAAGGTCACATTCCTTTTCTTTATATGGAATTAAGAGTGACCAACAAACATTGTTTGATTTTAAGCAGCAATAACTCAGAAGCTAGACCAAAATTTACTAGAATCAAGATTAACTAGAATCCAAAGCGAGGTGGAGTTTACTGAGGAGTTTGCTTGGAAACTCTCACATTCCTTCCTTGTAAGTTTGCTGAGAGGAATAAAGGGCTTTCGGGAAAAGAGAACCCTTCACTATCAAGGAACAGCAAACAGGCCAGCAACAGAGGACTTTGCTAGGGAAGGTCTGCTTGGAAAGAGAGGCAGCAGATTAGAAGACCCAGAGAGATGGCTGGAGGACATCACAATCCCAGAGCTTCTGCCACTTCTAGCTCTTTCTCTGCTTGTACCTGTGAGGTGTCTATCCAGGCAGCACTACACACCATCAAAGTTTCCATTCAGGTCCTGGTTTGGTGTTGTGCAGACTGTGGTTTGCAAGTTCCTTCCAGTGTCAGCCAGGTGTGGGAGTGCCTGTGATGTGAGCGGTGCTTTCTGGTGGTGTCCCTCAGGGTGGAGACAAGAGACCTACAGGAGGAGGTAGCAAGGCTCTGAAGCATCCTCCACCATGAGGACTTCATCAATTCAATGCTGAAGGAAGCCTCTAGGACCGTGGAGGAAGGACTGACAGAGGCAGTGCTAGAAAAGGAAGAAGGCATGGACTCCCAGGAAGGTGGAAGCTGAAAGTTTGTAACCTCTGGCAGCAAAAAGTAATCATCCCCACCTACATCAGTTTGCTTGGAGAACAGATATAGAGCACTAACAACAGAGGAGGAGGAATGCATTCCATTGGTGGAAGAGTCCAGGCCAGGAATCTCCAAGATGTGGAAGATTAAGACCACTGTGATAAAGAGGAAGTGACAGGAGGTGGTGATTGGAGATTCCCTTCTAGGGGGGATAGAAGAATCCATCTGCCAGCCTAATCTGTTGTCCCAGGAGGTCTGATGCTTGCCTGGAGCCTAGGTTTGAGATATCATGGAATGATTACTGTGACTTGTCCAACCTTCTGACTACTACCCCATGCTGCTCATCCATGTGGGCATCAATGATACTGACAGGGTTACACTTAGCAAATCAAGAGTGATTACAGGGCACTGGGTCCAAGAGTGAAGGGGACAGATGGCACAGGTGGTGTTCCCAATCCTTCCAGTCAAGAGGAAGGGCCCAGGCAGGTGTGGATGCATCCTGCAGATCAATGCATGGCAGTGCAGGTGGTATTACCAGCAGGGATTGGGCATCTTAGACCATTGGTTGTTGTTCCAAGAAGATGGATTACTAGGAAGAGATGGGATCCACCTGACAAAGAGGGAAGAGCATCTTCAAAGACAGGCTGGTTAACCTAGTGAGGCAGGCTTTAAATTAGGCTTGCCAGGGATTGCAGACCACAGCCTTGAGGTAAGTGGGGAGGCGGGAAACCTGGTTGAAGCATAAGGAGGAAGCAGCAACAAAGGAGACTTCCTCATTCTTCCTGAGAAAGTAGAATAATCAGCTAGTTACCTCAGCTGTCCGTACATGAACTCATGGAGTCTGAGAGACAAGCAGAAAGAATGGAAAGTACTTGCACAGTCACAGAATTAGGATGTGATTGGAATAACAGGGACTTGGTGGGATAGCTTGCATGACTTGAGTACCGTCATGGGTGAGTACACAGTGTTCAGAAAGGACAGGCAGGACAGAAGACAAGGAGGAGTTGCTCTTTCTGTAAAAGAGCTTTATGATTGCTCAGGTCCAGCATGAAACTGGAGCTAGGCCTGTTGAAAGTTTCTGGGTTAAGGTTACAGGGGAAAGAACAACCAGGGTGGTGTCATGGTGGGTGTCTGCTGTAGACCACCAGACCAGGAGGATGAGATAGATGAGGCTTTCTTCAGACAACTAGCAGAAATTTCCAGATCATAAGTCCTGGCTTTCATGGGGGGACTTCAATCACCCTGATATCTGCTGGGATGGCAATACAGCAGTGCACAGGCAATCCAGGAAATTTTTAGAACACGTTGAAGACAACTTTCTGGTGCAAGTGTTGGAGAAACCAACTCTGGGATGTGCTCTTCTTGACCTGCTGCTCACAAACAGGAAATAATTGGTGGTGGATGTAGAACTGGATGGCAACTTGGGCATCAATGATTATGAGATGATTGAGTTCAGGATCCAGACAAAAGGAAGAAAGGAGAGCATCAGTGTATGGACCCTGGTCTCCAGAAAAGCAGACTTAGACTCCCTTAGGGAATGGATGGGCAGGATTCCCTAGGAGGGCAGTCTGAGGTGAGGAAAGGAGTCCAGGAGAGCTGGTTGTATTTTAAAGAAACCTTACTGGGGGCACAGGAACAAACTGTCCTGTAGTGCAGGAGGAACAGCAAATATGGCAGGTGACCAGCTTGGCTTAGCAGAGAACTCTTCAGTGAGTTTAAACCCAAAAAAGGAACCTTGCAAGAAGTGGAAGCTTGGAAAATGACTAGGGAGGAGTATAAGAATATTGCCTGGGCATGCAGGGATTAAATCAGGCCAAAGCACAATTGGAGTTGCAGTAAGCGAGGGACATTAGGGGTAACAAGAAGGGTTTCTACAAGTATGTTAGCAAACAATAGGAAGATCAGGGAAAGTTAGGGTCCCTTACTAAATGGGGGAGGCAACCTAGTGAAAGATGATGATGAAAAGGCTAACATACTCAATGCCTTTTTTTACTTTGGTCTTCATATGCAAGGTCAGCTCCCAGACTAGTGCACCAGAAAGCACAATTTTGGAAGAAGGTGAGCATCCCTCAATGGTAAAAGAACAGGTTAGGGACTATTTAGAAAATTTGGTCATGTGCAAGTCCCTGGGGCTGCATGCAATGCATCTGAGGGTAGTGAGGGAGTTGACTGATGTGACAGTGGAGCTGCTAGCCATTATCTCTGAAAATTCATGGTGATTGGGGGGGTCCCAGATGACTGGAAAAGGGCAAATACAGTCATCCTTACCTCAATCATGGGGAAAAATCATGGAGCAGGTCCTCAAGGATTTCATTTCTAAGCACTTGGAGGAGAAGCAGGTGATTAAGAACAGTCAGCATGGATTCACCAAGGGCAAGTCATAGATTCATAGATGTTAGGGCCAAAAGGGACCTCAATAGATCATTGAGTCCAACCCCCTGCATAGGCAGGAAAAGAAAGAGTGCTGGGTTCAGATGACCCCAGCCAGATGCCTATCTAACCTCCTCTTCAAGACCCCCAGGGTAGGGGAGAGCACCACCTCCCTTGAGAGCCCATTCCAGGTTTTGGCCACTCTAACTGTGAAGAAGTTCTTCCTAATGTCCAGTCTAAATCTGCTTTCTGCTAGTTTATGGCCATTATTTCTTGTGGCCCCCAGGGGCACCTTGGTGAGTAGAGCCTTGCCAATTCCCTTCTGCACCCCCATGATGAATTTATAGGCAGCCACAAGGTCGCCTCTCAACCTTCTCTTGCGGAGGCTGAAAAGGTCCAGGTGCCCTAGTCTCTCCTTGTAGGGCTTGGCCTGCAAGCCCTTAACCCTACAAGTGGCCCTTCTCTGGACCCTCTCCAGGTTATCCACATCCCTCTTGCAGTGTGGAGCCCAAAACTGCACGCAGTAATCCAACTGTGATCTGACCAGCGCCCAATAGAGAGGAAGTATCACCTCTATGGTTCTGTTTGTCATGCATCCGCTGATGCATGCTAAAGTACAGTTAGCTTCGTCACATTGATGACTCATGTTCATCTTGGAGTCCCCTAGGACTCCGAGATCCCTTTCTGCTTCCTTGCTACCGAGCAGGTCATTTCCTAGGCAGTAGGTGTGCTAGACGTTTTCCTTCCTAGGTGCATTTATCCTTGTTAAATTGCTTTCTGTTGTTTTCTGCCCATTTGTCCAACCTGTCCAGCAAGGATAAATGCAAAGTCCTGTATGCAGGATAGGAACTTGCGTGAACAGTGGGAATTTGCTGTCTGCATCTCCCAGCAGATGTTAGGGTAGTTTAGGTCCCCCATGACTACCGCTTCCCTAGACTTTATGGTCTCTGAGAGCTGCCTCAGGAGTTCCAAATCTAGTTCTTCCCCTTGCTGTGGGGGCCTGTAGCAGACCCCTACCACCAAATCCCTTTCCCCTTGACTTCCATGTATCCTAACCCACAATCCTTCTACTTTCTCCTCCTCCAATTCCATTTTGATAAAGGTCGATGTATAACGCTCCTTGACATAGAGCACAACCCCTCCTCCTCTCCTCCCCACTCTATCCTTTCTGTACAGCTTATAGCCCCTAATGTGTACCACCCAGTTGTGGGTAGAGTCCCACCAAGTTTCTTTTAACCTCACTAAGTCATAAGTGTTTTCTGCAAGCAGGAGTGCTAGCTTATCCTGTTTGTTCCCCATGCTTCTAGCATTAATGTATAGGCACTTGAGCCCTGTGACTGGTGCCTTTGTTGCCCCCCTGGCTTTGATGCCCAATGGGCCCCTTATTGCTTACCTGCTTATTGCTTACCTGTGCTGTATTGCTGGATGTCCCATGTATTGCAGGTTCCTGATGTTCTCCTTCTGCCTCCCCATCCCCTGTCTGAGTGAGTTTAAAGCCTGACGCAGGAGATCAGCCAACCTGTTGGAGAAAATACTTTTACCTTTTACCTTAGTCATGCCTAACCAACCTGATTGGCTTTTATGATGAGATGACTGCCTCTGTGGTTGCAGGGAGACCAATGGACGTGATGTACCTTGACTTTAGCAAGGCTTTTGGTATGGTCTCCCGCAGCATTCTTGCAAGCAAGCTAAGGAAGTATGTGTTGGATGAATGGACTGTACAATGGAGAAAAAGCTGGCTGGATTGTTGGGCTTATCAGATCTAGCTGGCAGCTTATATCAAGTAGAGTACCTCCAGGGTCGGTCCTGGGGCTGGTTTTGTTCAACGTCTTCATTAATTATCTGGAAGATGGGATAGAGTGCACCCTTAGCAAGTTTGGGAATAGTAGATATGCTGGAGAGAAGGTCTAGGATTCAGAATGACCTAGACAAATTGGAGGATTGAGCCAAAATAAATCTCATGAGGTTCAACAAGACAGATTCTGAACCTGTCCTGAACTTGTCTAAGTCCTGAACTTAGAATGGAAGAATCCCATGCACTGCCACAGGTTTGGGACCATCTGGCTAAGCAGCAGAGAAGGACCTGGGAGTTACAGTAGGCAGTAAGTTGAATATGAGTCAGCAGTGTGCCCTTGTTGCCAAGAAGGCTAACAGCATGCTGGGCTGCATTAGTAGGAGTGTTGCCAGCAGATCAAGGGAACTGATTCTTGCCTTCTATTCAGTACTGATTAGACCACATCTGGAGTGCTGTGTCCAGTTTTGGGCCTACTACAGAAAGGATGTGGACAAGTTGGAGAGATTCCAGAGGAGGGCAACAAAAATGGTTAGGAGGCTGGGGCACATGACTTCTGAGGAAAGGCTGAGGGAACTGGGCTTAGTTAGTTGGCAGAAGAAAAGACTGAGATGGGATTTGATAGCAGCCTTTAAAGTGGTTCCAGAGAGGACGGACTGTTCTCAGTGGTGAAAGATGACAGAACAAGAAGCAATGGCCTCAAGTTGCATCAAGGGAGGTTTAGGTTAGGTATTAGGAAAACATTCTCCCTAGAAGGGTGGTGAAGCACTAAAATGGGTTACCTAGAGAGGTGGTGGAATCTCCATCCTTGGAGGTTTTTAAGGCCCAACTTGACAAAGCCATGATTGAAATGATCTAGTTGGGGATGGCCCTGATTTGACTAGATGAACTCCTGATGTCCCTTCCAGCCCCATTTTTCTATGATTCTATGATTTTTGGTACTTGCACACAGTTTGTTTATTTTACTTTCTGATGACCTCTCTACACTTGTGTGTGTGTGTGTACCTTGGACAAGTTTACTATAAGAATTTAGTGATATTATTAAATCTTACTGTTTTCTGAAATATTCTTAGGGCATGCTTTTTGAAAATACTCAGCTAGTCTCTGTTCTCATTAAAGTCCATGTCAAACTGTTGTTGACTCTAATGGGAGCTTAGACAAATCCGTAGCCCTTTACTCTATCTCTACAGGCTATCAGGTAATGCAACATTCAAACAGCTGACTTAATAACTGTGACGTTGAGCGTCTCACGTCCAGTATCACCCGCCTCTGGGTAGCCCCTCACCTCCCCTCGCCTGCCACGACTTTGATGTTAGGTGTGATGTGTAAGAGGGTTTCAGCGGAGCTCTTTTACCCGAGGGGTTCCCCGATGCGGGTGTACTCACGATTGCCGCTTTGGTTGTTCCACAGGGCTCCGCCACCCCTACACCCCGTCCACTCGCCAACCGGTCACTTGCGGTGGGATGGTGTCCTGCGATGCTCTGCAGGCTTGCTTGCTGGTGGTATCCTCCTCTGCTCTAGAAATAATACTCCGCCAGGATCGGGAATCTTCCCAGACTGACGTCCTGGACCCGGTGGTCACTAGGGACCACTCCAACTGCCCCTGTCCCCGTCTCCCTTAGGGGTGGTGTTGATCAGTGCAGGGTGCCTTGCTGCTCACCCTGCATCTCCCTTCCTGCTACCTGCCTCTTGTACAGGCTTAGAGCCTTCTCCTGCCCCTGCCAGAGGCTGCGACCCTGGCTTCAGCTGCTGCGCTGCTGCAGAGCCACCTAGGTGAGGCTCTCTCCCTGGGGAAGCTGCAGCACAACGGACGTGCTGCCCGTCTTTTCTCTCTCTCTCTCCTCCTTCCCTCTCCCACGGGGTTTGCTGGGGCTTTTAAACTCTCCTGCGGCAGCCGCTGTGGTTGCCGCGATTAGCTTGGCTGTTCCCCTTACTGGGAACAGCTGTTTAAACAGCCGGCGTAATGCCGGCTCACGCGGCTGTAATGGCGGCTTCAGTTGCTGCCGCGGTCCCAGCTCCGACGCTGCCGTCCCTCCCGGGGGGTAAGTAACGTGGCCTGGGGTTCTGTCTAGGGGCTGTCGCTGCCTCCCAATCCTTCCTGCCCTCCATCTGTGCCCATGACAGCGGCATGCCACCATCACAATAACTTACAGAAACTGATTTGTTTTCTTAATTTATTCTCTATTTCTGCTCCAAATTCACCCATGGGAAGTTCATAACTTTCTAGATTTTTTTTTTTAATATTCAAAAGTTTTTGCATACTTATCCATAAGTCAGTCTAAATACCAGAAATGTTTGGCACAGAAAACTGAGAAACTAACAACTGTTCAATAGGGTGGGGAACAGAAATATGCTCCCATTTCTTATCCCAATGGACTCATCATTAGGCACTTATTTAGGGAGTGTGAAACACAAGGTCTAAGCCCCCTAAACCCAGACAGGTTTAACACTACAGTTCTCCAAGTAGTCCAACTGTGAGGCAAAGCCAACAACAACCCTTGTATACATTGGGCACTTGGATGGTAAAGCATGAGGGGTCAGAAGGATAGAAAGCCAGAGGACATGTCTACACAAGATGCTAAGTGCACTGTAGACTAATTAACTGCTCATTAGTGTCATGTTGATAGCCATGTTATTGTACTAATGCACCGCAGAATTAACCTATTGTGCATTAGCATCACTTAAAAGGTGTGCGCCAGGTCCTAAACTTAATGCGCAGTAACCACAGCACATTAATGCATGTGTAGAAGTGTCCACTGAGTGGAGGACTGGCCTAGAAGAGCAGGGGTTTTGAACTCTCCCTCCTAACTACTAAGGGCAAAATGCAGAAATGGTATGGGAGACAGGAACCAGAAAACTGGATTTACATCTTTGTTTTTGGCCATCTCCATTTTTTTACAGCTATATCTATATTATTAGTCTGTCATGTCAGTCCATTATTTACTTATTTGCATGAGCTCCCACAAAAAATTTAGAACCGAATGCTGATTTTAAAATGAACAATTCTTAAAAAATCGTTGTCTTTTTATTTACTTGACTTGTTTCGATGACGTTCTCCAGTACATCTTCAGCACTAAACCCATAGGCGGACCTCCTCTGTTGGTATAAATTTGGCATCACCTTGTAGAGTTTTAATGGAATGATAACCTTACACCACTTACGAATTTGGTCAGGGCTACTGGGGAATTGCTTCAAAGGTGATTCCATTAGCTTTAAATCCTGCCTCATATCTCTTTATTGGAAGTTTATAAGTTATGGTGTGTGAGTCTATATATCATTGATATTTTTTTCTTACAGTAAAATAATACATGTGGATGCCACTATATACATAAATTAATCATAATATCTGGAAAACAAAGCTTTAGCTGTTTCATGGAGCAAAAGATAATTTATGGTGGTCAAGCAAGAGGTACTGCTAAGATTGGCAAAGCAGAAGAAAAAAAAATCGCAAATTTAAACCAGAGACTAAGCATATTTTTCTTATATGCACCATTAGAATTTTACTGCTTAGGTTTCATTCATTTCTGAAAGAAAAACACACAATATATTTCCCAAAATGCTCTGCACAGAATTTATCTCAAGAGTGTATATGCCAGATTTTATTTGATAATAAAATATTAGTGCTGAAAACTACTTGGCTGCTTAAGCTACAGATTCTTATACATGTTCTCAATTTTTGCAGAATCTCATGGGCATTTTAAGTGACTTTTGCAGTGCTGGTTGTCAGTATCATCTTCATTCCTAAGGGTTGATGGCATGATATACTGTTCTCTAGTTCCTTTGGTGTTTTGCTAAATGTTAAGGGAGTGCTGCAGAAAGAAAGGGCAATTAAGAGCCTCAAAAATAAGAAATAGCTACATACCTGGTCAATCCTTAATCTAAAAGTGTTCTTTGTTCTACATGTCAGCAATGTTCTAGGGTTAAAGATCAACTCAATCCCTTGCCATTATTGCACCACTGGAATGCATCCACAATTACATTTTCTAGGGTGCTTTTTAAAAATATTGTATTGAAAGTCTTGTGTCTTAGTCAGCTGTTATTATTGTTACTATTATGAATGCTATCATTCAAGGATCTCAGAAAACATTTATTAATCAAGCCTTAAACATAAAATCATAGCAATGTCAGGCTGAGTGGAATCCCAGGAGATAGTGTAGTTTAACTCTGCAACTGAAGTAGAATCCAGTATGCTTATTCATTCCCAACAGATGTTGGTATAAGTTGCCTTTAATAAAGGAGATGCCATAACGTCCCTAAGCCTGTTTTAATATTTCACCATTCTTAAGCCTTGATAGTCAGGTAAATGATGTAGAGAAAACACTTTGTCCTTGAAAAGGTCATGAAACTTGGAAAACAAGGAAAACAAAAATGCTATAATCAAGTGAATTACAAGAGAATATAATACAGCAAAACATAATTACCTAAAAGACTATTTGGCTAGAAGGATAGGGTGAATATCACAGATAGTCATTTTAATGTACTTTTCATTTGAAACACTGACACTATAACAGCCCAGTGTCTCCTAAAATATGCAGAGACATTGATTTAGTGTTGAATGAGGGGGGAAAAATGCCACTTAGTGAATCACCCATGCTATTTCTTCTACCATCTAGCTCGTTCTTTGAGGCTTACCATTAAAAAACATGACATCCACCCTTCTTAGCTTGTAAGATCTGACTGGTTCACTGTACAAGATGGTATAGCTACAGGCTTTACAAACATAAAAGATTACAGTAAAGTAAGCAATGAAACTAAATGTCTCAGTTTACAAAACCCTTGTGAAGTAAACACAGGCATATTTGGTACGTACTGAAGAAAGTGTGAAGAAAGAACAGTTCCTCAATTCTCATAAGTCCTCACAAGAGCCCAATCCAGTAACATATTCAGAACATAATTAACACAGAAAATGTACCAACAACAGAAAATTGATTTAAAAATAAAGCTGCTGCTATAATTCAAGAATACAATTGGTTGGTGTAAGGTTGCCAACCTTTTCCAAAATAGTTTACTTATTTTACCTCCTGTCTAAGTGTATGACCTGGGTTTTTGGACCTCCTTAATCTGGGGAGACTTTGCAGATTACATGCAACTGGGAAGGATTGTGAACATGGAGAATACAAGGACAATTCAGAAAGATCTCAACAAATTGGGAAGTTGGGCTGGAGCTAACAGGATGAAGTTTAATGCAGACAAATGCAAGGTGTTGCACCTCAAGAGGAATAATATAAAATATAAAATGGGTGGCACCTGGCTGGATGGCACCACTATGGAAAAGGATTTGGGAGTCTTGATAGACCAGAGACTCAATATCAGTCCACAGTGTGATGCAGCTGCACAAAAAGCAAAAGCGTTTTAGGATGCATCAATAGAAGCATTAAGTGTAAACCATGCCTTCTACTTGGCATGAGTTAGGCCTCATCTGGAGTATTGTGTGCAGTATAGTGCTCCACAGATTTAAAAGGACATAGAGAAATTAGAGAGGGATGACAAGTGGGCAACAAAATGATATGGGTATGGAAAGAAAGTCATATGAGGAGAGGCTGGAGGAGCTAGGCATGTTCAGCTTGCAAAAAAGGCACGTAAGAGGGGAGATGATAGCAGTCTTCAACTACGTGAAGGGTTGCCATAAAGAGGAAGGAAAGCATCTTTTCTCTCTTGGTGCAGAGAGGAGGATGCAACACATGCAGCCAAGTAAGTTTAGACTGGATATTTGAAAAAGATTCTTCACTGTTAGAACAGTGACACTGTGGAATAGACTGCCTAGGGAAGTTGTGGTTTCTCCAACACTGGAGGTGTTCAAGCAGAGGTTGGACAGCCACCAGTTAGGGATGATCTAGGCATAGCTATGTCTATGTTCTACCATAGGTATTTCCCGTGATTCTGGGCTTTGCTGGTTTCCCCCCTCCCCCTTCTTGCTATATGTGTCAGGGAGGTTTTAAGAGTCCCTCAGAGGCATTTAGTGTTGGATACAGCCAAGGCTTGGGACTTTGACTGAAGTGTGCCAATGGTCTTGCAAGCAAAACCGGAGTTTTTTTGGCTCAGGGGTCTTGCTCCTCTGCTCGGGGTCAGACCAACTGCCATATTTGGTATCAGGAAGGAATTTTACCCAATGGTCAGAGCTGTGGGGGGGTTTTCCTTCCTCTATAGTGGAGGACATAACACTCTACCATGAACATATATTGAAAATATTTAATAGAATGAAGTCATTGGCTGCCATGGTTCCCGTGCTGTATCTCTTATAGATTAGGGTGTTAGGTCTGTATCGAGTCATGTTTGATAGTAGTCTCATTTAGAGTTTAGATTAGGGTTTGTATAGGCTGATTTGTATAGAGATGATACTGTCTCAGGCAGGGGGTTGGACTAGATGATATCTGGAGGTTCCTTCCATCCCCTTTTATCTAAGATTCTATTAAACTTGCACATCTCCCACTTCTAAAGCAATGTAAGTATCAGTAATAAATTATCCATGGCTAGGTATAGACGCTACATACATCGTGCATTAAGTTGGCAGAAATCACTCTAAAGTCATAACTGAACAGATGTTCACAGCTCTTAGAGCACTTTTAAAGTGATGATAGCTCTCTAAGTTAACCCTCAATGGATGTGCACTAACCTAAAGCGCTTTCCATTAGAACGCTTTATCAAACATTTATGCCATTCTGTGGCGAGAGCTGCACTAATTAAAGCATCTAAAGTGTCTCATGTATTGGCATCTCCATGCTTGAAAATGGTGGTGGGGGTTCTTTATCTAAAGCGCATCAAACCAGCTTTAGATAAAGCACCCCTGCTGCCATTTTGAAGTGTGGGGACACTGATACACAAGACATGGAGGTTGGCTAGAGCATGGTAATTACCATGCTCCATCAGACTCAATTAATTGAGATTGTTCTGATGCACTGTAATTACAACACATTGGAGCAGCCTCTGAACTCATGTATAGGAACCCTTTGCTTTCAGCCCAGCATGCAGTCTTTCTGGGAGGGGGTTTCATAGATTGTGAGGCTGGAAGGGACCTCAGAAGATCATCCGGTACAGCCCCCTGCACTAGGCAAGAAAGACAACTGGGGCCAGATGATTCCAGCAAGGTGACCGTCCAGTCTCCTCTTGAAGATTTCCAGGGTAGGCAATTGCACCACTGTGGCAGGGCACTGGTAGTGCCTGCCACTTTAAGGACTGGACCAGGGAAGGGCAGATGCCTGATGAGGGGGACTATTTTAAGGCCCAGCTCCCTGAGCTGAGGGCAGTTCACGATTAGCCAGCAGAGGAGACGCATCTCTCTGCTGAGCTCTGGCAGGAACACCTTGGAGGTAAGGGTGAGGCTTTGGGGAAGGCTTAGAGGCCTCATTGGTCCTGGTCATGACCTAAAACTGCACCCTGATGGGGCAGAAAGGCCTGATGGGGCTGCTGGTGGTGCAGCAGTCCCCATGTAAATGCCAGAAGCAAGCACCGTCCTGGTGGAAGGCAGGTCAGGGTGCCTTAACCTCAGTCCCCACCTTCAGGTGGGTTACTTAATGCAGAGAAGGCCAGGTAAGCTTCTTGAAGCACCTGAGCCTGTTGGGGGAGTGATCCCACGGGGCCAGGTACACTTTGCAAAGCACCTGAGCTGGGAATGGGGGAACCCCAAACCCTGAAAGCAGGCATACAGCATAGACCTGCCCTGAGGGACCTGACTGGTCAATTTTGGGGCCAGGACCCAGAGAGGGGTCAAAAGGGCCTGGGGCCTATCATGAGGGATGCCCATAGATAGCAAAGAAGCTCAGGGTCCTGACTGACCTGAGATGGGGCCAGGGCCTAAGGGGGAGCTGAAGATCCCAGGAAAGGAACCACAGCTAATGGGAGAAGGGGATGGATGAGTTAGCTGCCCGAGATGCCATCTGTGAGGTTTGGGCCACAGTGTAGGGGTGGAATAGAGCTGCGGATACCCCGCTAAATATCGGGGTGCAAAATGAGCAGTGACCCACCTGTTAACACTCTAATATCATTACATCAAGGTGTGGCAGGAGAGTGAAGTGGGTGGCTGGCCCATAGACAGGGAGCAGGCTGGTGCTTGCACTGGGCAAGAAAGCTTGCCCCTGTCACAACCACCTCTGGAAGGAGCTTATTCTGCAGTTGGGACACCCTATCTGTGAAGAAGTTTTTCCTAATGTTGAGCCTGAAATGGTCTTCCAGGAGTTTATGGCCATTACTCCTGGTTTTCCACAAAGGTGTCCTGGTGAACAGTTGTTCACCGAGCCCTTGATGTATGCCCCAATGTAGCAGTAAGCCACTATCAAGTCCCCTCTCAGCCTTCTCTTTTTCAGGCTGAACAGTCCTAGGTCCCTCAGCCTTTCCTCATATGGCTTGCCATGCAAGTCTCTTATCATACGAGCTTTACCACATTCTTATTCAAGTGTAGTGCTCAGTACTGGATGCAGCACTCTAGCTGCAGTCTCACCAGTGCTGAGTAGAGTGGAAGAAACACTTCCCTAGTTTTGCTGGAGATGCATCGATTAATGCATGCCAGGGTATTATTTGCCTTGTTGGCTACAGCATTGCACTGTTGGTTCATGTTCATACTGTGATCTATTTTTATCCCCAGGTCCCTTTCATTAGTGGAGCTGGTCAGGTTGGCATTGCCAAGCCTGTAGGTGTGCAGGAGATTGTTCATCCCCAGGTGGCGTACTTTACATTTCTTGACATTGAACTTCCTCTGGTTCTGGTCCTCCAACTTGCAAGCCTGTCTAGGTCCACCTGTATCTGCAGCTTATCTTCAAGTGTGACCATACTTCCCCATAACATGGTGTCATCCGCAATCTTGGCCAGTGAACTCTTCACCCCCACATCCAAATCATTGATAAAGATGTTGAAAAGTACTGGACCAAGCACCAACCCCTGGGGGACACCACTGGCAACTTCTTGTTAAGACAACACAGATCAGTTCATTAGAGCTCTCTGGATCCTACCCTGCAACCAGCTCCCTACCCACCTAACTGTCTCATGGTTAATCCCACAGTCCTCCAATTTTCTCATGAGAACATTGTGGGATACTAGATCAAAGGCCTTTTGGAAGTCAAGGTATACATATCACCCTCCTCTCCCTTATCCACCTGGATAAGGGAGACCTCCTGAGGCTAAAAAGAAAGGTCTACAAACGATGGAGGATGGGAGTCACCTCCAAGGAGGATTATTCTGCACTGGTCCGGTCCTGTAGGGAGCAGACCAGGAAAGCCAAGGCTGCAACTGAACTCCAGCTAGCTTTGAGCATCAAGGACAATAAGAAGTCCTTTTTCAGATATGTGGGGAGCCGGAGGAAAAGCAGGGGCAACATTGGACCCCTTCTGAACCAGATGGGGCAACTGACAACTGACACCCAGGAAAAAGCCAACCTATTAAATAGGTACTTTGCGTCAGTCTTTCATCAGCCCCATCGGACGTCCATGCCCACTACAGGGCTGGGAAGTCCGGGTGAGGGTGATCCCCTGCCCTCCATTAATGCTGACTTTCTGAAGGAACATCTTGAGAAGCTGGATACCTTCAAGTCAGCCGGCCCTGACAATCTTCACCCCAGGGTACTCAAGGAGCTGGCGAGCATCATAGCCCAGACTCTAGCACGGATCTTTGAAAACTCTTGGCGCTCTGGTGTAGTGCCCAAAGACTGGAAGAAGGCCAATGTGGTGCCTATCTTCAAGAAAGGGAGGAAAGTGGATCCGACTAACTATAGGCCCATCAGCCTGACTTCTATCCCGGGGAAGATCTTAGAAAAGTTTATTAAAGAGGCCATCCTTAATGGACTGGCCAACGCCAACATCTTAAGGGATAGCCAGCACGGGTTTGTTGCGGGTAGGTCTTGCTTGACCAATCTCATTTCCTTCTACGACCAGGTGACCTATCACCTGGACAAGGGAGAAGAGATTGATGTCATATATCTTGACTTCAAAAAAGCCTTCGATCTGGTGTCCCATGATCGCCTCTTGGAGAAACTGGCCAATTGTCGCCTTGGGTCCTCCACGATCCACTGGCTGGAAAATTGGCTCCGGGGTCGGACCCAGAGGGTAGTAATCGATGGAAGTCACTCATCGTGGTGTCCTGTGACCAGTGGGGTCCCCCAAGGCTCTGTCCTTGGACCCATACTGTTCAACATCTTCATTAATGATGTGGACACTGGAGTCAGAAGCGATCAGAACTGGCCAAGTTCGCCGATGACACCAACCTCTGGGGCAAAGCATCCACACCAGAAGACAGGCAGGTTATCCAGGCTGACCTGGACAGGCTCAGCAAGTGGGCGGACGAGAATCTGATGGTGTTCAACGCCGATAAATGCAAGGTTCTCCACCTTGGGAAAAAAAACCCGCAGCATCCTTATAGGCTCGGCAGTGCTATGTTGGCTAGCACTATGGAAGAAAGAGACTTGGGGGTCATCACTGACCACAAGATGAACATGAGCCTGCAATGCGATGCGGCGGCTAGTAAAGCGACCAAAACGCTGGCTTGCATCCATAGATGCTTCTCAAGCAAATCCCGGGACGTCATTCTCCCCCTGTACTCGGCCTTAGTGAGGCCGCAGCTGGAGTACTGTGTCCAGTTTTGGGCTCCACAATTCAAAAAGGATGTGGAGAAGCTTGAGAGAGTCCAGAGAAGAGCCACGCGCATGATCAGAGGTCAGGGAAGCAGACCCTACGATGACAGGCTGAGAGCCCTGGGGCTCTTTAGCCTGAAAAAGCGCAGGCTCAGGGGTGATCTGATGGCCACCTACAAGTTTATCAGGGGTGACCACCAGCATCTGGGGGAACGTTTGTTCACCAGAGCGCAACTGGATGCTTAACTTGCTGGGATCCTATGACCCCAGCTGACTTCCTGCCCTTTGGGCAGGGGGCTGGACTCGATGATCTTCCGAGGTCCCTTCCAGCCCTAATGTCTATGAAATCTATGAAAGTTACCTGATCATAAAAGGAGATAAGGTTGGTATGAAAAGACCAGTCTGTGATAAAGGCATGCTGTCTGTCATGCCTGCATGTCTGGTTGGGAATGGGGAAAGGAGGTTTCCATCCCTAGATTGAAGGGTAAGAGTTCTGGGGTCTCTCCCGCCACAGCAACCTAGGCCTTGAAGCAGCACACCACTGCTTGGTAGGGGCAGTGTCTGGGGGTAGGGCTTTGGGGGTCTGTCTCCCTGCAGCTGCCCCTGCCAGGCCATGCCAGTGTGCAAACCAGGTGGGGGGAGGTGTGGCGAAGGGGTTTGGGAACTGTCCCCTCCATGCTCCCAATGCTGCACACAGTCACCAGCTGGCAGGGGAATGAGGTTGGTGATACCAGCCGCTTGAGCAGCCTCCTGGGAGGTGTGCGGGAGTGCCTCCAGCAGCCAGTGTGGGTAGATTCCAAGTCCCACTCCCCTTCTCCCCCAAACAATGAGCATCTGTTTGGTTCACTCATGCTCTAAGTTATTGCCAGGGATCCTGGTTTTCTCTGATAAGAAAAAAACAACCCATTTTTTAATTAAAGAAGTAACCCAAAATCCACATTTTTCCATGATTAAATGAAATCTCACTCTCTCTCTCTCACTCTTTCTCTCTCTCTCTCTCTCTCTCTATATATATATATATATCTGTATATTAATGGTGTTTCATTTTAATGATGCAAAAATGTAGATTCGGTGTTATTTTTTTAAATCCAAAAATTGGGGATTTTTTTATCACAGAAAACCAAGATCCCTGCTTACAGCACTTTAAGTAAAGTTCAATAGTTAAAGGGATTCCACCAGGGGCTTTTTGAACATCTGTCCTTAGCTTATTTGGGGACACTTTCCATTCTTTCTATGGAAGTCAGGCTACTCTGCAGCCAAAAATGTAAGAATCACAGGGCTAGAAGGACAGCAGGTAAAAGTACATTTGTCTCTGTAGACTAGTGGTTAGGACCATTAGCAAGAATCCAGTTCTAGGTTTCCTGAAGAACTGGTGCTGCATTTTACATGAAACCATGGTTAGCTAAAAAATAGAAAAGGGGCTGGAAATCAGATCCCCTCCAAACTGAGGGACCTAGTCACCAAGGCATCTATACATGTGCTCTTGTGTAGAGTGGGGGCCCTTTAATTAGAGTGGCTCTAATGAAAACACCCAGAGCGTCACGTGTATTCAGCTTAATGGTTCAAAATGGTGGTGGAGGTGCTTTAACTAAAGCTCATTCAAGCTTTAGTCAAAGTGCACCCCTCCACACCATTTTCAAACAAGGAGGACGCTGAATACATGTGATGCAAAAGCTGCTAGAGTGTGCTATTTAGCATGCTCCAGCAGGCTTGATTAATTGAGTCTGTTCCAACATGTGGTAATTAGCAGGGGTCTGTCATGTGTATAGGTGCCCTAAGTTAGAGAGACAGATAGCCTTTTGCTTGAGCATCTTTTGCTGGTAAATGTTGATTCTTTTCTGCAGAGTGGCCCAGCTACCAAAAGGGAAAGTACATCGCATCTACCTATCCAGATTTGCTTTTATTCTGGAGACTAGGATATTCCTCTAGGAGGTAAGAAACATGTCTTTGAATCAATTGAGGCTGACAAATGCACAGAACCCATGTTTTATGTGTATTCTACCCACTAGAATACTATACAAATATTGAGCTGAGGACACCTCTGACATTCTGGATTGCATACAGACAGATATGACTAAGGTCCAGAGAGGACAGGAGTTAAGCCATGACCCCGTGCTTAGTGCTTTCTCTGGGCTAGCTCTTAGCTGCTCTCCACTCAGCACTGGATCTTTTTGAATTGCTCTATGCACTTGTTGACTATACAAGAAATGTAGGCACCCAATTCTGTTTCCTTGATCATTCCAGTGGTACCAGGCACATATTTTTCAGGCATTGCCAAAGTCCTGGATCTTGAGATCTTGGAGTTAGAACAGATGTCTGGATTTTGCTGCGAGTTACTCGCCTAAGGTCAAAACAGAAGACCGTGGTGACTTTAAGAACTGAATCTGGCTCAAATCCTACCCACATGCCACAAGAACCAACCTTTTACTCAAATACTGATTTTCAATAGTGATTACTGTCTCTACAACAACAAAAACTTAAGATTACAGGACAATTATCATTTTCTCTTTTTTGTTCTACATTAGTATTGACTTACCTGGTTTCCAGGAAATGAAAGCTATGTAAAAATATTTGTAAAGCTAATTAACTACATGAAATCATTCATTTTTTATATTTTTTAAATAAGAAAGAATATTTAATACTACAGGGCACTGATAGCAGTTGCTTCTGGAACTTATGACTCTTCTCATTTTGATAAGTTAATAATTATAATTTAATGTTTAAAATATTGAATCTCGTTATTCCAATACCATAAACGAGACATTATTATTTGTACATAATAGCTTTAAGCTTTTAAAAGAACTTTGGAACAATGAAGGCACTGACATTGTGTTAGTCTATACATTTCTTCTAGAAATTGTGTTACATTGTGCTTTGAAAGGACATAAATATCCACCACATTCTTCACTTTCCTTGACATTACACAGTTCATATGTCTTTTCACTAAGGCACAGAAGTATAAATAAACATATTGTAAATTTGAATGCACTTTGGCTTGAAATGTTGTTATATTTAAACACAAATTTCAGATCTGTCACATTTTCAGTTTATATGTTTGATACCCCCTGTCACTGTGGAACTGATCTACTGATCTAATAATAAAGTATGAGCCAAAATTTATTACAGAGTACTAAAGGGGAATAAAATTCCTTTTTAAAGTAGAGGCAAAGAGAATCTAGTGTAAAGCATACAGCATCGAAGACACATTTGTCTGGCAGTGCACTGTTGCAATCTGCGGTAGGAATTACTGAAAATGTATAGGAAATATGAAGCAGCTTTCAAAACTGAAGATTATAGTTTGGACTGAATGCTTTTAGAATATGGATGCTACAGCTGCAGTATTTTCCTTGCTGAATTCATTAGGCTACTTTTTTCAAGCTTCACATGCTGGCCTGCAGTACTTCAGGCTCTTTTACTCTGAGAAGGATCCAGTACTTTCCTTTACTGTGGTTTTATGGCATATATACAAAGGTTATTATCCCTTTGTAGAAACATATGCCATGTGACCCCAGTCCTCAGGCCAGTGCTGTATCAGCCACCAATACTCCAGTTGCTTAGGCACACCCTTTCTCAGAGTTCCAGTTTAGAGGTGTCCTTACAGTTTGCCTCTTCATGATAATGGAATAAAACAGGTGCATTGGCTTCCCCAAGGGTTCCAGAACCAATTGATTTTTACTTTCACTAGTACAATAAACGTATTGGTCCAGGCAAAATGATTATGAACTGACAAGTAATAAATTACTTGTGCACAACCCCCTGGCTCAAGTTGCATCCTCACTATTGAACATTTTCTGCTCATAAATCAGAATCTTCTAAGAAATCAAGGATCCACCTCCTGAATGTAACTTCTTTGCCAAATCTTGGAGTCTCTCTTTCTCTCTCTTCTGTAACCAGTTACCTTCTTCCTCAGGTGATCCAACCAATAAAAAAGATGACTCTGTTAGGAAGACATGTTACTTTTCTCCTTTCTTCCCAAGTCTCTTTTTTCTCTGTGAATCCTTTAAGATTTTAAACCCTTACACTAAAAACTGTTTTTAGTCTAGTTCTGGGAAATTCTGTTCCTTCAGTCACCATTTCCCTTACATGCTCCCTCACACAGCATGGAGAAAGCTGACTATCTAGGGGTAGTTACTTGTTTTTTCTCCTGAAATAAGATCTATTTAGAAGATGATAACCTCTATTCATGGATAGAGGCACATTGCTGCCACCTCCATGTTCCCTTAGTACAAATGCATGAAATAGACACAGAAAAAGAACTAAGGATAGAGTACAGTTCATAAAATCAAACCAGAATTCGCAGACATATTCTTCAAGTTTTCACCGTTGTAAAACACTGACTAGCTTTTACTGGTGGTATAATTCAGCTAATAGTGGATGATACTTCAGTGAGAAAAATCCATTCAAAATTTACATATCTTTACAAGCTGATATTGCTATGCTACTGGGTTCTACCACACATTCAAATTAAAGCTGGATAGAAACCAGGTTTATAGTTATTACACATTTTCAAGCACTAGCTTCATAGCTGGATGTCTCTTTTCATAACCGGCTGGATATTTTTATAGCATGATAAATACATTGCTTGTGTGGCCGGTCATACTTTGTACGTGTGGTTAGTTTAAATTTATTATGTGATTAAGCAATTCATTGTGTAGGATATGTAGTGTGGTAGGGGCTACAGTCTATGTAATCTTTGTGTCTATTAGGAGCATGAAATATGGTAGGTTAAAGTATTTTTGTTTTGATGATTGAGTTTCCGCCATTTTTCCATAGGGTACTTAGTTTAACTATGAGAAAGGGAATACCCAACTTTATCATATGCTGATATATCCATTTTCTTCCACTTGTCCTGTGCTACCACTGGTACACTCTTGAAAGATATGAAAATAATAAGAAAAGGTCTATATTTCTTGTGTCCTGACATTCTAATAGATATTGATCAAAACACAGAAGGACATCTGGTTTCTCTAGCTATAGTACTAGAGACTGAGGTTATCAAATGGCAGTGATAAAATATACAGTTTTCTATTAATGTGCCATCATTTCTTTCAATACACCCTATTACTTATATTGTTCAAGTCTCATTCAATTCTTTCAGAATTAAGAGTTATTTGACTCTCAATAGTTAATGATTCATTCCTCCATGGTTTTCAAGTGGAGTGCCCCAGGGGTTGATCCTAGGGCCGGTTTTGTTCAATATCTTCATCACCAATCTGGAATATGGGATGGAGTGCACCCTCAGCAAGTTTGCAGATGACACCATGCTGGGGGTGGGAGGTAGTAAATAAACTCGAGGGTAAGGCTAGGATTCAGAGAGACATTGAAAAAAATGGAGGATTGGACTAAATTAAATCTCTTGGAGTTCAGTAAGGGCAAATGCAACATCCTGCATTTAGGACAGAACAATCCCATGCCCTGCTACAGCCTGGGGAATGACTGGCTAAGCAGCAACTCTGCAGAAAAGGACATGGAGTTACAGGAGACAATAAGTGTTTATACACGTGAGCCAGGAGTGGGGGGAGGGTGCTTTAATTAGAGTGGCTCTGGGAACTGCTCTAATTAAAGTGACCAGAGAGTTTCATATATCAGCATCCCTGTGCTTAAAAATGGCAGTGGGGTCACTCTAACTAAAGCATGTTTGATGAACTTTAGTTAAAGCATCCCCACTGCCATTTTTAAGACTCTAATACGAGATGCTGGAGTCTGCTAGAGCATGGTAATTACCACACTCCAGAAGACTCAGTTAATCAAGTCTGCTCCAATGCATTGTAATTACCAGGGATCCTAGTTTTCAATGACAAAAAAAATCCCCAGTGTTTGGATTTTAAAAAGTATCCCAAAATCCATATTTTTTTGTGATTAAAATGAAATGTCACTATCTATATCTATCTATATAGTTTGTTTTAGTGTCAGTATATTTACATGTTTCTGGCTGGGCCAAGCTATGGTTCTAGCTCTTTATTTTTTTTCCATAATTTAATAATGGAATTTTGTTCCATAATTTAATAATAGGTATCCATTCTTTATAGATGGCAACGTCCCTGGAACAATACAATAATAGATCATTGGCTGTTGATGATCACTAATGATGAATCACTCTAATTTATCATTAGCTTTTTCATTCAGGTGGCTTTGTAGATTAATTTCTTTGGAGAAGTGACCTGTGATCATGGTGGTGGTTTGTGAAGAATAGGATTTGGCCTTCATTTTATAATCAAACATATTTAGGGTTTTTTGTGGCTTTATTCATATATTTTGGGATAACACATACTTACTAATAAGATCCAATATGTGCCCAGGAAATCCAAATACATTTGAAAAATATCTGGTCTGTAACAAAAGTATAATGTTCTCTAAAACATCATAGTGTAACTAATACAAAACCAATGAAACGTTTACATTTTTTCCTGATTTACTGTTTATTTAAACCCTTCTTGAGTGGGAAGATCTTAACATATGCATAGTGTAAAAAAAGTTTTAAAGCATTATCACTCTCAATTTGCATTATTCAAAATATAGAGTAAATGATATGTTAGAAGAGGAAAGAGAAAAGAAAAGAAAAATTCAGTGAAATGGAATATTTACCATTTAGACTCTCTTTAAGGTAGTTGTGTTCAATGTAGAAATTTAAATCAGAAAGATGCTTTTGCAGACATGACCTTGGCTTTCTTCAGGTTTGCTAAAAATCATAAGGAAAGACTAGCAGCCTTTTTCACTTGATACATCTAGATGACACTTTTATGCACAGTGTACAATTCTAGCTTGTGCATGCAGATGTGGGGGTGGATGTCGTATACTTAGATGTAGGGGTGGATGTCGTGTACTTAGACTTCAGGAAGGCCTTCAATATGGTATCCCACCCCATACTGGTGAACAAGTTAAGAGGCTGTGACTTGGATGACTACACAGTCCGGTGGGTGGCGAATTGGCTAGAGGGTCGCACCCAGAGAGTCGTGGTGGATGGGTCGG
>NW_005842837.1:133462-137301 GCF_000455745.1 Alligator sinensis
CCCCAGCACTCTTTCCTGCCTATGCAGGGGGTTGGACTCAATGATCTATTGAGGTCCCTTCCGACCTTAACATCTATGAATCTATGAATCTATGATTACTAAACATGCTCAGGAGATAGGGGTGTGCAAACTGAGTAGTATTCTATTTGGATTTGGATTTGGCCTGATTTTGGGGACAGTGATTCTATTTGCTGATTAGTATAAATGTCCCTATTTGATTTACCTGAATCTGAAGATTTGATTCTGACTCAGAGAATCAGTGATTTGGCCATAGACACAGCTTTATATGTTTTTTTCTACGTACTTTGAGGTACTAGGCATGACTTGTGAATGCTGAAATGGTGGGGTAGATGGAGCATCCCATGGGATCATGGGGGTGGGGGAGCGTGTGCTCAGCAGTGGACCTGGAAGTGGACTGGAAGTACTTCTGGTCCACTTCTGGGTTCGCCACCAAGCACATGGGGCACCCCCCCATGCTCCCATAGAACACTCCATCCACCCCACCATCTCAATGTTCATGAGCTGTGCCTGGTACTTCGAGGTACAAAGAAAAAACATATAAAACCGTGTATATGCCTGAATCATCGAATCTCTCTGAATCAACTCGGAGGGTTCCGATTCGATTTGGAGAGATAAAAGGGTCTCCTGATTCAATTCAGATTTGGAGATTCAGCCACCAAATCAGGCTGAATCTCCTCTGAATGGAATCAGTGACTGAAGCTGCTCACAGCCCTATCAATAGGCTATGCTCTGGCTAGGCAGGTATGCAGTGTTGTATGCATGTACCTGAGTGAGTGTAAGCCCCGTTAGGGTCTGATCTTATTCACTATCAACATCAAAGATCAGAAGTCAAGGATCATTTGTTAAGACTGTAGAAAGCCTTCACACTGCGTGTATCTGCACAACACTACATTGCCACAGTGATGAGCTACAGTGACATAGATAGCATCAGTGGGCACAAACTGTGATCCTTATACTACTGCACAGTAGCAGTGAGCTTGTTGCTACTGTGCAGTAGGGTCAGAAGTGACCTGTGCACTGCTAAGCTTGCCAGTAATGGTGGCTATTGTATAGTAATTTAGTAGTTGCTAAACTGGGTCTTTAGTACTTGCTAACGCAGTTGTTACTATGCAGTTATTTAGTGCTTGCTTTAGCAGTCAGGTGCACATGTAGTTGCTCCCACTGTTTGAATCTACCTGTGTCATGCGAATGAAGCTTTTGGAACTTCAGGAACAAGTGCCCTACTCTGGGTTGTGGGGGGAAGGGAGTGGTGCATCTTGGCATGCTAGAAGACTACAAATTGCTCATTTTATCTCCATGGGGTGTGTCTAAACCTGCAAATGTGGCTGGATGGGTTTACTCCAGAGTGATTTATTCTGGAGTAATCCTACCCTGGGAAGGTGTCTACATGTGTGTCCATTTGGGAGCAGATTTGTTGCTCCTGGCAGAAGTGTGCTCCCAACCTCTCTGGCCCTACAAAATCCCCCTGCAGCACTGAGGGGGACCATCCCCCTGGGTGCTAGGTAGAGAACAAGGGGCCAGGAGACAACTCCCTGCCCCCAGGAGCTGGCTGTTGCTGGGGTGGGCTCTAGTGGTGGATTCTGGGTGGGGAGAATGTCTCCCTGCCCCAGCAGCAGGGAGCTCCTGGTTCCAGCTTCCTGGCTGGGGGCAGGGGGCTTGGAAAGAGCTATGGGGGAGAGTCAGGTCACAACCTCCTGCCTTGATCTGCTGATGGGGAAGCTAACAATAAGTCCCTAGCTAGGCAGGGATTTCCCACCCCGACCCTCCCCTGAAGCTCTTTACAAGCCTAGTGCCTCAATCACCTGATTATGGCAGGGCACTGGGAAAAAAACTATGGGGCTGGGATCTGCCCCAGACTGGGACAGTTCTTAGCTAGCCCCAGGCTACATAGGAAAGTCTGCACATTCAGCCTGGAGCTGGCTGAAGACTGCCTGAAATAGGAGAGTACCCAACCAGTTCCAGGCTGCATATGCAGATTTCCCTGCACAGCCTGGGGCTTCCCAAGCATTGTCCTGGTCTGGGGCAGTTCCCAGCCATCTCCAGTCTTGGAGGGGAACTCTCCTCCTGCAGGGAGCTCCTTGTCCCTCTCTACAATTGCAAAGCAGGGTCAGTGAGCTATCTCCCAGCCCCTGTTCTACAGTCATGATCATGGAGGGGGAAGGGGAGCAATCTTCCAGGCCCTGCTCTGCAATTGTGATCATGGAGCAGGAACTGGGAGCTACCTGCTGCCAGGGTAGGGGGCATTGTCTCTGCTCAGGCTCCAATGGTGGAGCCCACCCTAGCAGCAAGCAGCTCTAGCAGCAGGCAGCCCTTCCCAGGCTTCAATATTGGAGACTGCCCCCTGCTGCTTGACTGACTGGGAGCAAATTTGCTCTGGTCAGCTGTGTACACATACTTTACTGCACACTAATTAGTCAGCAGTTAATTTGCTATTTGTATTTGCAGGTAGCAAATTAACTACCTAGTAGAGAAAATTACTGTGCAGTAAGGGTCTGCATGTATAGACTGTGCTGCTTACTGTGCAGTAATTTGCTCTGCTGCACAGTAAAGCATCTTGTGTAGACATGCTCATGGTGAAGACTGATTAACAGGGATCCTGGTTTTCTCTAATTAAAAAAAAAAAGCCAACTTTTGGATTTAAAAAAGTAACCCCAAATCCAAGTTTCCATGATTAAAATGAAACACCTATATATAGTGATGTTTCATTTTAATCATGGGGAAATGTGGATTTTGGGTTACTTTTTTTAATCTGAAAATTGGGGATTTTTCTAAATCACAGAAAACCAGGATCCCTGCTGATTATCCTAACAGAAGTTAGGTTGCACAGACCAGAAGGTTGCCTGAAGTGGCATAATTCTGAGAAACTCAGGGAGCACTTAGAATGAATTAATAAGCTTTAACATGCAGATGCATGTATTTTAAGTGCTCTTAGTATGGTCTATTGTAAAATGTAACTTGATCCTCAATGTCCTGAACTCTGACAGTGAAACTAATAGGTCAGAATCTAAATAGTATTTGACCAGATCCCAAATACTTGCTCCCTTCTTCCTCAAAATGACCAAAATTTTAAACGAGAGTTTTTGCCATAGATCTTTTACTGGTTAGGGCACTTGCTCAGGAAAGGCCTTCCACCAGCTTTTATCTTCTGCTCCCTCACACAGAAAGGATTGTTCAGTGAGATGGATGATGCTCTGACTGAGAGCGGTCCCAGTTTCTAATGTGGTCACTTGCTCCCAGTGGAGTGGAAAGTTGCCCAGTACTTTCCCTTTATTTTATCCAATTATTATTTGTACTGTGGCAAAAATCCAGAACTAGCAGTGCTACCTTGAAAATGGTGGTTTAAGCATAACAGCCAGAGTTAATTTTATGTAATCCCAGTAACTGCTGCATCCAGACCATCGTTTCTGCTCAAATTTCAGAATATCTTTTATGAAGTCACTCAGGCATGATTTACGTGGTTGGATCTTGGATCAGTCTCTGCCACAGATTCACTGATAACTTCCGTATTTCCTGGAAGACTGTCCCCCTTGTATCGAGGGACTGCCACTAGTGATGACAGGATTGGGAATCTACTATATCCATAGGAAAGTTATTTAAGTGGTTAACCAGTTAAACTAGTGTAACTCTCTATGTAGACCAGACATAAATACATTGACCAGAATTTATGATCCTTGAAATGGGATGTGATAAAGAGTGGGTAGTGTTCTGTAGTTGAATTTACTTCTGATATCCCTGACTGGAATTTCATCTTAAAATTTAGAAGTCAAATCACTTTAGTCCTTTATTAACCTTCCCATTACAAACATCTTTTCTTTCCT
>NW_005842837.1:137332-142449 GCF_000455745.1 Alligator sinensis
TGTGAACCTTGTTCAAGGGTGAGAAAGGTACATACTAAACAAACATTGCCTCTGCCAGGAGCATATTCACACCGATCTGAAATGAAACTCTTGTTGGAGAGTTCATAGACTGAGAACAGTAAATAACATTGTATTTAAATGAGCACACATGTGCATGTGCGCACATGCATGCCTGCACACACACTCTAACCTTGTCAATGATTAGTCTTGTGTGTAGCCCTGTGAATTTGGCCAGTGGAAAAACAGTGGGGTGGTTATAATAGTATGTAAAGACTAGCATCAGTACCTACAAGTGATGTATCACTTTCATGAAATCACAAGAGTTGACAGAATGATTAGAAGCAATCTTATGAAACATTGCTCAAAAGATAAAACCTGATTCCTTAAAAGCTGTACTTTAAACAATATTGGTCAATAAGCCCTGTGCCTTTGTATCAGTTCTAGGGTATCGTCCCCTCTTAGACTTCCTGGCAAATGGCTTCTGAGTCTTCTCCTGTCTGCAGACTAAATGTGGTTGCCAGAATATGTTCAAAGCTACAGATAGTCATAATAATCTGCACATCCTCAAACAGGTGATATGAGATTAAAACATCTTTCTCCTGGGATTGACTTGGGCTACTCATAAAGGATTATAGAGATGGTTAGCTATTTTTTAGTCTGAAGTCAGGCAGATGGTAGGGCAGGATGCCACGTTAGAAACAAAGAGGCATGAGCTTTTGTAGACAACAACCTACCTCATCAGATACTAGGACCTTTGGGAAGAATACTTACAGAAGGAGCAGGGCAGAAGGGAATGCTTCTTTCCAATTTAGCTGCATAGGCAGAGAAAACAGAGGGCACCCTGTATAAATGAATCAAGTTATAAACTATATTCTTAAACAATTCTAATGCAGCTATCTAAGTAGTATCTAACATGAATGCCGTGTGGCCCTGGAGGCTGGGGGGGCACAGCAACTGCCCACAGGTGGCATCAGTGGTGTCAGCAGCGGGGGTGTGTTGGTGGTGAGTGGGGAGCACCCATAGGCAACCACAGTGGTGTTAGTGGTGGGGGGTGGCAAGCGCCAACTGGTGTTCGGCAACCATCCACAGACGCTGCCAGCAGTATCGGTGGCAGCCAGTGGTGACCAGGGACTGCCTGTAGACGCCACTGGTGGTGTCAGAAGTGAGGGGGGGGGTGACAAGTGGCAACTGCCCGCAGGAAAGCTTTTCACAGGGGGTGCACTGCCAAACTCAGGGGGTGCACATGCACCCATGTGCACCCCCTACACATCGCTAGTGGTATATATGTATCTTAACTCTAAGGATGACCTTGATGCTGTTAATTATTAAGAGTATATTATTTTAAAGCAGTCATCAAGTTTCATAATTTTATATAGTCAGATAATTCTGAGTTAGTGGCATCCTAATTTGCTCTATTTAAGTACTAGCATGTATATGTGGGGGCTCCACTCAAAATTGAACATTCTCTTGCTGCAATTCCCGAATGACTGTTTTTTAAAAAGGAAAACTAGCTATGAACAATTGACTCAGCTGTTTGCTATCTCAATGGTGTTCTGACTATAGATTAGAACTCTGATTCCCTACTCCCAATCCTTTTCCCTAATTAAATGATAGGGAGAGAAGACTTGGAGGAAAGAAACATGCTGTAGTGGGAGGCTACATGCAGCTACAGTAACTAAATTAAACAACTTTCTCTTTAAATCTTAATGAGCAAAATTGCCTTATCTGAGATTATAAAAACTATTGTAACTGTTTAAATCACTTGAAACAAATCATTCTTTAACATATAAATGCTGTTCAATGAAGGGGGCTAATTGCTTTAGCTTAACCCAACATGAGATTTTTGTCAGTTTGAGATTTCTGTCTGTGTTGGAGTTAGACTCTGTGGAATTCTACTGTAGTTGTGACAATATTGATTTTTTTTTAATATTGATTAAAAAGATGATTAAAGATATTTTTGGTAAAAGGAAATGAAAAAATCACAGGCATTAGATTCTTCATAAATCAAGATTAATCATGCAATGCATTTCAATTAAAAATACAACAGATTTTCAGAGTTTTCAGCTTCAGTGCTCAAGATGGGGGTATGTGGATTCTTTTTTTTTTTTCCCCTTGAGAATTAATTGAATACAGGGCACTCTACTTCTTCAGAATGTATTTCTAATACAACTACATTTTTTCAATGCTTATTAAATTGATCAATGGAAATGCCATAATGTTATATTTTAATTTTCCTGTCCGATTATTTGTATTAATGGTAAAACATTATTCAGATAGAATTACAAGCCTTAGATATTACTGAAATAACAATAGTCTTATATTTTTGGAGATACTTGACACTTAGCTTTTATGGCTGGTATGACTGCAACACTAATGCACACAGGAATAATTGTTAACTGTCAAGAACACAATGTATTTCTAATCACATTCCATCAATGACATGTGTTTTACATTGTTAAATCATTTTGGCTGAAAAACAGAGGCAAGGAATGGAATATAAAAAGCCCATTCTTTCTGTTTCTTTGCATTATTCATAAATGCAGTACCTTGTCAGCACTTAGAGTGTAATCAAAACATAAATGATGTACGAATATTTTGTGTTCAAACTGCATGTAAGATGTTCCTAAGTTACACAATACATTGCATTTTTTTTTTATACTCCGTATAAAATTTTAACTATGTAGGTCACAAGTTCTGTTAAGGTAAGAAAGTCTGTTGTTCCTACTGGTTTTCTGATCCAAAACAATCAAGCAAAATGTAAATAAATGAATCAATAAAGATTTTTTTTACCAATTACCATCATATCTAATTTATACTTATTTTGACATTACATAATGAAAATTGGTAACATTTTAAAACTATGTCTGTTGAACACTATTTTAAAGGATTCTAGATAGTCTGAATAGATACCTTAAAACATGATGTTTTTACTTTAAAATATATATTTTCTATAAAATATTAGAAGATATGACTCCTGGAATATAACTGCTTGGAGTCTGTCTAGGGATTGAAACAGAAGTAAAAGAACTCCAAATCTTAAAGAAATTGGGAAGAAATAACGCTCAACAAGACTGGATGCACTGTAATTCTGTATAAAGGTAAAGAACAGATGCAATGATTTGCAATTAAATGTGTTGGAAGTTGGGAAGAGGTGTTGGGAAAAGATTATTTAGTGTCTAATACAACTTTGATGCACAGGTAACAGAAAAAAATATTGCATCTGGGATACAAACTGGTTTGCTCATTACCTGACAGTTTTTTTTTTGTGAATTACCATCTAATCAAAAGCTCTTTTCAATGGTTTAGTTTTATAGTGGTTTTTAGGTACACAAAAACTTTACAGAAAGAGATGCATGAGAGAGACATATTCGGAGGATTAGTTTTAGCTACTAATATAACAGGGCTGGTTCTGCACTGAAGATATACTTCACCCCTTCGCACAGAGCCAACAGAAATAAAATGTACCTTGTAAGGACCCAATTCTGCATTGACTTTAATGAGCCTATTCTTGTGCAGAAATATCTGCTAATTTAAGTCTTAAATCCAAAGTAAATTTCTGGCCCCAGTGAATCTGGTGGGAGTTTTGCTGTTAATTTCAAGGGATCAGGACTTTACTGCAATAAGTTAAGAAGGATTTAAGTGACATATTAGCCTTTGGCTGCTTTTTCCATAGAGGTGAATTTCATTTTACATATGCATTGATGGGAATAGGAATAAGATAATTTTATCTACACAGAAGGCTTGAATCAAATTATCTCAAATATATATGTCAAAGTGATTTAGGAACTAAAGAAGTATTTAGGATGTAACATCATAAACTTAGAGAAAGCAAGTGTGAATGTGACACTCTACCCAAGTGATGCAGGGGGAAGCAATCTAAGACTCATGGGTCAGATCCAGCTCATGGAGCCACTTCATACAGGATGTGGAGCTAGGAGGCTCCTGTGGTGCTTCAGTAACAGTGAGCTTTGGTGTTTCTATGGCTGTTTTTTTTTCCCCATGCAGTGGTCAGACTATGGGAAGAAGTGATGTCTGGGGCACTGCAGTGGGGAGTGATGACTGTAGATCTGGCTCCGGCTTCAGCGCCAGTGCCAGTGCTCGGTCTGGCTTCAGCCCTGCAGTGTGGGCCAGGTTGGAAGTTATTGTCTGAGTCCCTAAGTTATGTTTTGATCCAGATCAATCTGGGAGACGTGTAAATGTCACCCATATCCCTGATTCCTTAGGGCAGAACAGGCCATGTTAACAGAGTTGCCTACTGTCCATAAATTTATAGGCAGTCTATAGAAAAAGGGCTATAAATGCTTAGCCCATAAAAATGCTTAGTCCAATAAACAAACAAACAAACAAACAAATAAAAATGATGAGCTTGATTGAAGAGTCTTCATTGGAATGAGGCTGGATGCAATTGTTGATGGGCGGAAAGGCTAGGGACAGACATTACACAGAAACCAGTTTAAGTGATCAGAAACTGTTTTAAACCTGTAACAGAACAGATGTTCAGTGCACATAAACCAGTATGAAAATGGCTGAAACTGGTTCGAGATAAACCACGTGAATGTAGTATCAGACTTAACTGATTTGGGTCAAACTGGTTTATGCAGTGTCTGTCCCAGATTCCTTGCTGGTGTAAACTAAACCAGATACTCCCAGCATGCTCTCTGGGCTGGGCAGAGCTCTCTGCTCCACAGCAGGACTGCCCCCTCTGTGTGAGCCCTGGTATGATCACTCATGTGCAGGATGACTAGGGGAGAGAAGTTTCTAATATGTTTGAACTTCTAACCTTGATGATGTCGTGACTTACTTATGAGATCTGGGCATGTGCAGAGTGTCCCTGTTATGTAATTGTTTATTGGGACAGTTCTGGTAATTAGCAGGACAGTTATGATAATGAGGATCTGCATTCATTTGAAGTGATTGGTTCTTTCAAATGTTACCAGTGCTTGAATTGGATTGATTAGTATAGGTGGGTGATGATTAACCCATCACATGATTGACAGGTGGTGTGATTTGAATGTTATAAATCCTGTCCAGTACAGGATCAGCAGGCTGTTTTGGGGATCTGTAGTGGCTTTTCAGGGTCGTCGTCATTTGGGTTAGAGCTTGCTGGGACTTGCTCT
>NW_005842837.1:142460-148315 GCF_000455745.1 Alligator sinensis
TCTTTCCCTCTGGGGTTAGTGCAGATCAGTTGAGTGCTTGTAATTGATATTAGATTACTGGCTGGGAAGGTTAGAGAGCAACTGAGTGTTTGCTGGGTGAAAGAGTGAGACACTTGGTGAGTGTTGTGTAGAGCTAAGGGAGCATCTGATAGGAGGAGCCATCCTACCTGCATTCGACCTGCCTCACTTCTACCACAGTTGGGTAGTGTGTCACCCCACCCTCTTTTCTGAGGTGCTGAGTACCTTGTGAAGGGAAAAACCAGAAATCCTCAGAGGCTGTCAGCAGGCTCTTCCTGCTCACTAAGCCTAAGAATGCTCTTGCCTGTCACCTAGTAAAAGCAAATTGTCCTTGGTATTACAGTTCACTGTAAACTGCTGGTCGACCATAGGCTAATTGAATTCTTTTCCAATAATTATGTCATTGTTGTTGGCTTGGGTTTGTGTGTTGCAATTTGGGTGTTACGGGTATTGCACTGGGTATTTGTTGTGCAGGTGTTTTATTGTGGATTTGTTTTACACTATATACATACCTTATTTAACTTACCTGATTGTGTAGTGTCCTGACTCTGATTGGGGTTGGGCTCTAGACCAATTTTCAGGGGGATTAATTTACTTTGGTACCCCTAAACTTTGACTACTAGTGGGGTATAGGGGATTAGCGACCCTCTGTGTATATTAATTAGTGTATTAATTATTTTCTGTGTCCCCCTAGTGGGTCCTCACTGCTCCTGCAGCTTGGCAGAGACTTGCAGGCACAGCAGGGTCTTCCTGGCTTCCTCGTGCCCTCCTCCCCCCACTCTCACCACTCACTGCTTAAGCAGAGACCCCTTCCTCCTCTCTCCCACAGCACAGACCGTACCCAGCGTGTGGTATGCTAGCTAATGGTGTATAAGGAAAATAGGGCAGTGTCTGCTTATGGCTTTTTGGAGGTAATCAACAGCTCAGCTGGATCATAATGTCTCTACATTCCTTCCTTTGCAGAAAGCTGTTAAAAAAGAGCTTATAATGAGCAAGGCTTTGTTTTCTGATGGGGTGTTAAATGCCGATAGAGCTGATAAAGGCTCTGTTATCAAGGGGGTGGGACCCCTCACTAATCACAGTGTCCTGGCCATGCCCCGCTCAGCACTGTAGAATGGAGGGAGGGCTGCTCTAGCATCCCCCAGCTTCTAGCCTGAGCCACCACAGGCGTGTGCCTGCATTTCTGGGATGTCTGCCTGATTACAAAACTGATTTAGCCTAGCCAGGTCAGACTAACCTGCAAAAATCGAATCTTACTTCAGGCTCTCAGACTAACCTGCAAAAATCGAATCTTACTTCAGGCTCTCAGACTTTTTAAATATCTTCCCCGAGCCACAGAGAAGAGGAATGCCATCTTGTGTCTGAGCAGGAACATAGCTCAGCATACTGTCCTGTAGGGAGCACTCTGTGAGGGCGTTGTGGCCTATGAGAGCCTCCATAGCTCTGTCATGTACTGCCCCTGCATCCTGTCACCTGTAATAGATTTTTACCTCAAAGGTAGGCAGGGATGTGTGATCTCAGGTATTCTGGAGCATTGGGCAGTACAGGGAGGGAGTAATGGCCAGCACAGAGTTGCAGGGACAGGAAGGGTAAGAAACCATGAGGGAGAGCCCCAAACACTTTCGGGTGCCCATATTTTGTCCAGTAGCCAAATGGCAAAATTACTTTCCAGGAAATATGAAACTTGGGCTCTAGGCCAGATTTCATAGACTCAAGGCCAAGGGCATGGATCCGTACTGGGACAAGGGCAGAGGGGCAGTTGGGGTACAGTTGGGAGGTAGGCTGGAATGGGTGCAGCACAGTATAAAATCATTGCTGCAGTCAAGTAAGACTGTGTTAGAAATTGGTGTTAAACCTCTGAATTTGAATCCAGTTAGGAATGTGTGTTTCTCACTGGTTTGCAGTCAAGTTCTCCCTTGTTTGCTTTCCTTTGGCTCTGTAACTCTTCTGTGCATCTAGTGGACCAGCTTCATCATGGAGGGGACTATCTTGGAGCCTGCTGGGTAGGACACTTTCTGGAAATGTAAGAGCTATATGTCTGAATGCCCTTAAGATCGGAGGGGTTTCATACCTTCTGGAAAAGTAATTTTGCCACTAAGTTATCGGACAAAAATCCAGGCACACCCAAAATGTTTTGGGCACATATCCATAATCACCAATTCTATATCACATACAGTGTGGACACACAAACATTCACACTGCTGCTGCCTACACTCTGTAGGCTGTAGTCCAGCCAAGCAAGTAGATGGCTCCATAAAGATGTATCAAACTATAATCCAGAGTGGGCCAAAAAAGTATGTCAATTAAAAAGGAGAAACATCTAGATTTAGATATATTCCAAATAGCTTTCAATATATATAAATAAAGTTGCAATATTTAATTATATACAATTAAAACATGTATCAAACCTCCAATAAATGGTGGGCTTCAAGAGAATACTTACAGGGTCTTAAAAGCCATAAAGAATTATAGAGGCACCAAAGACATCTTTTAAAATATGATAGTGAACATAGTAAATTTGATATGGAAGACTGATATAATTGCAAGGAGAATACTCCAGTTCAGGACATTTCCCTTTCAACAGTTGTCTGTCATTTGGAATAGGACAGTTTTTATTTCCGTGTGTGTTAACAGTAAAGAAAATCTTTATTAATGCTCTTCAGTAGTAACAGGCACATGCTCATTTGAAGAAAGTCTACAAAGATGTTTTTGGAGACTTGTGATGGGAATGGAACAAATGATTCTTCTCTAAGTATCGTATTTGGTAAGAATGTCTTAGTGTACAAAAATCAAGGAATTTATATAGGATCCTTATAATAATATATAGGAACAAAGTACATTTAATAGTGGGCATATTGGTAAAAATTTTAGATTTTTATATAGTCAGCTACTATTCCTAAAATATTAAAAGAAGGAAATACAGGCTTTGTTTTACTGTAAAATATTGTAATGTAATGCAATGTGAATGTGCTATGTGTGACAGCAAGGGGAGCAGTCTACAGGAACTGTGCTGACTATAAATTGGACTACATCCCTGGAAGCCACCAGGGAACAGGAGACAAAAGAAACAGGACACAGGAAGAAAGGAAGAAGATAGATAGTGGCTGAGTGATGACTGAACCCCAGTAAATGGCAGTGGAGTAGGGAACCTCACTGGCAGGAGTTGGCCAAGCTATGGACTGAAGGAGCTGGACTCAGACTGGGGAGCAAGTGAAGACTGCATATGAGTACTCTTGGGACTAAAGGTTGGTTTAGGGACACCTCCAAAAGGTTTGGGGGAGAACTTAAGATCCTGAGTGTATGTTACCACACTGTTAATGTCTATTTACCTATTGCCTGTTATCTTCCTTTGGCCCATTGGCTTGTAACCCTAATGCCTAGGGTTTTCTATATAAAAGGGGAACCCTCCCCCTCCACCCACACACACTCCCTTGGCTTGTTGTGCCAATCTCTGGAAATGCAGGGTTGGTAATTTAGTCCTAATCTTATAATATATAGAATTCATATAATTGTTAGGTGTTAAATTTCTGCTCTTATGTTGTTCATTACAAAAAAATTGTCAGGGTTGTAACTAATGAGTGTTATTTAAATATAAATAAAAAGTTACACATGTTGGAATAATGTAGTGTATCCTCCTCTTGTGCTGTGCTCTGCTTTAATAATATGGATCCTATAAATGTTCATGGCATGAAACTGCTGACTTGCTCTTGTATGAATTGTATATCTATTTCTTATGACTGATCAAAGAAGATAGTTGTAATTCAGTATTTTGGCTGCCAGGCCTTATTGTGTATTTCAGATATCAATAAACGCAAAACTCTATTTATAATTCATATGAATGCATAAATTTGGGGCCGTGTGGATTTGCAGAGTAAAAGATGCCTTTCGTCTGCAATTTCAGAAGCCATTGTAATCTTATATTAGGAAAAGTCAAATGTAATTGCCTTGACCTATAAGGCCTTGTCTATGTGAGAATACTCAGGAAAACTCATATGAATTAACTTTCAAAGTAGATTAGTTAAACCACATTAAATCCCCATGTAGACACTTTTATTCAGAATTAAAGTGGCTTTAATTTGGTTGAATTTAATTTACTTTGGAAATGAAGTAAGACACATCAATTTAAATCCAGTTTAATTCAGAATGAGAAGGTCCACATAGTGCTTAATGTGCTTTAAATAATAGACATTAGATCCATGTCTTTTGTTAATTTGGATTAATTATTTGGAATGTCTCCATGTGAAAAAGCAGAAAAATGAAAGTATGTTTGTGGCATGGAATAACTGCACTTTTTAAAATCCTTCTAGAATGAGTAGCAATGGGGATAAATATGTTACAGCTGGGATTGTTACCTTGCACTGAAGTCCATACTGCCAAATTTTATCTATCACTTTCCCCTAAACTAGTTAGCTTGAGCTTGAGGTTGTATGCCAGCGTATAAGACATTTACATCTTCATTTTGTTATGAATATATACTTAAAGATATGTGGCCCAGAAATCACAGAGTGGGAAGTTGTAGTCTTAAGGTGACCTGTAGCCACCCTTTTTGCCTATTTACCCTGAGCTGTCCAAGTGGCTGAAGAGCTCTTGACTAAGTTACAGCATTTTTCTTTTACTGCTCAATAGGTCACAAAATCCCTGGGAATCTCTGCAGTGGTTATGCCTGGGCTCTATACACCAATCTCCAGACCTATCCCAACAGGTAGCTTATGCAAGTTGTGAACAGATCTTCAAAAGGCAGCCTTATGGCTTTCATCATTGTTTCTGAACTTAGGAAATACTTCCTAAACTAGATATGAGACTTCTGGGTCCCTTTTACAACATTCTGACCCTTTGATGTCATGTTCAGATGTGATACACAGGGACCACAGCAGCAGTAATAATTTCGCATGTATTTTCTTGTATGTCAGACTAGTTAACAGGTTCCATTGCAATACCTGTTTTTGGGGCCCATTACAGTGTGGATAGTTTCATAGTTGTTAGGGGCTGGAAGGGACCTTACAGATCATTGGGTCCAGCTCCCCTCCATGTGGGCAGGAAAGACTGCTGGGATCAAATGACCCCAGCAAGATAGGAGTCAAGACATTTTTTGAAGATCGCGAGGGTGGATGACTGTACCACCTATGTGGGGAGCCTGTTCCAAACCCTTGGCACTCAGCTTATAAAGAAGTTTTTCCTTATGTTTAGCCTGAAGCAATCTTCAATCACCTTGTGCCCATTATCTTTCGTCCTCCCCTGGGGGGCCTTGGTGAACAGATGCTCCCCCAGTGGCAATGTGTAGGGGATGCACAGGGGTGTACGTGCACCCCCTGAGAGTGCTAGTGCACCCCCTGACTGACCCCCAGTCACTGATTGGTCTCTGGGGGAGTACGTGCCCCCCCACAGCTAAGGTGGTATCAGTCACCCATGTGCTCCCCCAAGCCCTGATGTATGCTCGTGATATACTTGTAGGCTGCAACCTAGTCCCCCCTGTGTCTTCTCTTCTCCAAGCTGAAAATTCCAAGTCCCTCAGCCTTTTCTCATATTTCTTGGTCTCCAGGCCTCTAATCATGCACATGGCCCTCCTCTGGACTCTCTCGAGCTTCTCCACATCCTTTTTGAAGTGCAGTGCCCAGAACTGGGCACAGTAACTCCAGTTGCGGTCTCACCAAGGCTGAATAGAGCAGGAAGATGACATCCTTTACCTAGCTTGTAATGCCTTGGTGGATGCATGCCAGTGTTTGGTTAGCTCTGCTAACCAAGTGAGCGTTTGGGAGCAGTGACACTCATTTATCTGGAAATTATTTTTTAAAAGTAAAACTAAACACTAAGTGAAATGCTAACAAATATTATATACA
>NW_005842837.1:148346-189827 GCF_000455745.1 Alligator sinensis
TTCTGCAAATTTTAAAGAAAATAAACTAATTAAGTTATAGATAGGAACGTATCTTGATACGAAGTCCTGCCTTCTGTCTATTTCTTGCTAACACAAAAAATGGGTTCAGATTTTTCATATATTGTAGAAAACTCATAAAGGGTTATAAATAAAGGAAATTTATGCCATATTGTTCATGAATGATTGTTCTAATTTCCATGGCTGTAATTGTAATGTGTGTGTATATGAGCAATTTGCCCTCTGGTGGCTGTTTGCTCAGAAAAGAGAACAACAGGAATCTTTTCTTCCCCAAAGGTTTTCCTTTAGTTGTTAGATGATAGAAATCTGTCTTTTCGTAGTTAAATAATTTTGGATCCAATCCAATGTCTATGTCATTATCTATTAGTGACATTGTTTATAGCACTAGATTGCTAAAACAATGTGTTGTTTATTTAGTAGATTCCTTGCAGATTACCACTCTGTTGGGTTTTTTCCTGCAAATAATGAATAAAATTGGTCAAGTTTATTTGTCTTTCAAATTAATTTTAAAACAGCACCAGACAGCAAGAGCTTCAGAAGGTTGAAATCTGTATACCAAAATGTTCCATTAAGTTCAATCTTGTTAAAATATTGCATAAGGAGAGTATTTTTCTGAAAATATTCACTGGCTGGTGGATTTTATGTTTGAAGGCAACTGTTCAAGCCCTCTTAAAATGATAAAGATGGTATATATGTTTATATAAATCAAATACCTTCAGTTAAAAAGCTTGTTTTGGAAGGATCAAACTTTACATACTGCTAAATACTATTCCAAATTAATATACAGTTTAAAGAAAAAACAAAAGACAAGAAAAAGTGATTTCACAAAAATTTGTCCTTTCTGCCCATTACTTCATACATTTCATAGATTTCTAAGGTTGGAAGGGACCTATTATATCATCGAGTCTGACCCCCTGCTCTGGGCAGGAAAGAGCACTGGGGTTAAGTAATCCCAGTCAGGTGCTTGTCTAATCTCCTTTTAAATGCCTCCAAGTAGGGGAAAGTACCACTTCCCTTGGAGGCCCATTCCATATTTTAGCAACCCTCACCATAAATAATTTTCTCCTGATGTCCAATCTAAATCTGCTCACCTTCAGTTTATGGCTGTTGTTTCCAGGAACCCTGAGGGGCGCCCTGGTAAACATAGTATTCCCTGTTCCCTGCTGACCCCCCCGATGAGCTTGTAGACAGCCACAAGATCACATCTTAGCCTTCTCTTGCGGAGGCTGAAGAGATTCAGGTCCTTCAATCTGTCTTCATAGGATCTTACCTGCAGGCCCTCAACCATACAAGTAGCCCTCCTCTCAACCCTTTCCAGGTTATCCAAAGCCCTCTTGAAGTGCGGCGCCCAAAACTGGACTCAGTACTCCAGCTTTCCCCATATAGAGGGGAAGTATCACCTCCCTAGGTCTGTTCATGATGCACCTGCTAATGCAAGACAGAGTGTGATTAGCCTTACTTATTGCCTCGTCACATTGGTGCCTCATGTACATTTTGCATCGACTATGACTCTGATATCCCTTTCCACTGCTGTGCTACTTAGAATGATACTTCCCAGTCTATAGGTGTATTGGTGATTCTTTCTCTCCAGGTGCAGCACTTTGCACTTATCTTTGTTCAGTTGCAACCTATTCTGATCCGCTCACTTCCCCAGTCTGTCCAAATCTGCCTGAATTATCTCGCTACTGTCTAGTGTGTTTATTGTACCCTATAGTTTGGTGTCATCTGTGAATTTGGACAGAGTGCTTTCTACACCCTCATCCAAATCACTGATGAAGATATTTAACAGTACTGGTCCAAGGACAGAGCCTTGGGGGACATTACTGCCCATATCTCTCCAGGTAGAAGCCAACCCATTCACCACCACTCTCTGGGTGCGTCCCATAAACCAGTTTCCCACCCACCTGACTGTAAAAAAATTCCCATCACAGCTACTTAGTTTATTTATAAAAACTGTGTATAGCACTGTGTCAAAAGCCTTTTTAAAATCCAAGTAAATAACATCTACCTCTACTCCTTCATCTAAGCACTTTGTGATCTGGTCATAAAAAGAAAGGCAGGATCTGTCTGCTATAAACCCATGCTGGTAGCCCCTTAGCATTGTGTTACCCACTGGCCCTCACAGAAATGTGATCCTTAATGATTTTTTCTAAGATCTTACCAAGAATATAGGCGAGCCTAATTATCCAGGTCCACTTTCCTCCCCTTCTTGAAAATAGGGACCATATTGGCTCTTTTCCAGTCTTCTGGGACCTGTCCTGAGTGCCACAAGTGCTCAAACAGGTGTGCCAGTGGTTTTGCTATGACACTGGCCAATTCCTTTAGTACCCTTGGGTGAAGATCATCAGGGCCTGTCAACTTGAATATGTCCAACCCCTTCAAGTGCCCCTTCACTAGGTCAGCACTGACCATTGGTGCATTGGTCACCACTCTCTCATGTCAGACTAAAGTCTCATTGCAAGGTGTGTTTGTTCCATGTCCTGAAACACAGATACAAAGAAACCATTTAAGAGCTCAGCTTTGTCCATCTTATCTGTTATGAGTTGTCCTAGTCCATCCTGTAGCAGCCCTATGTTACCCTGCACCTTCTTTTTGCTCCCTATGTACTTAAAGAAGGACAATTTATTACCTTTAATATTTGTTGCCAGCCTGTTGCCTTTCACTAAATCATGTTTTAGTTTTAAACATTTTTAAATGTTTTAGATATACATATCTTATACGTGTTCACTTTTTTGAGAGTTTGTGATTCTATATCAATATTATTTATCATCTTCCTCTTAAACACTAATTTGTTGAAACCCCCCCACCCCTTGTTTCAGGTACTTCATCTGTGACCCCCTACCTAGCCAACTGTCCAGTTGTTGTGGTTCTCCAGCTCACACAACCTGGTTCAGTCCTACACTTTCAAAGGAAATAAATCAAGGAAACGAGGGCAAATATAGGGCCCGTCTTTAAGAAAATGAAGAAGCTGGATCTGGGGAATTACAGGTGAATCAGCCAGACCTCAATACCTGGAAAGATCATGAAGCAGGTCTTGGAAGAATCCACTGTGAAGCACCTAGAGGAGAACATGATGATGACCAGGTCTCCTGGTTTCCTCTGATAAAAAAAATCCCAAATTTTTGGATTAAAAAACATAACCCAAAATCCACATTTTTCTATGATCAAAATGAAACACCACTAATTTTAGTGCTGGTGTTGTTCTAATATTAGTGGTGTTTCATTTTAATCATAGAAAAATGTGGATTTTGGGTTACATTTTTTAATCTGCAAATTGGGGATTTTTTTTTTTTTATCCAGGATCCCTGATTATTAACAACAGCCAGAGAGATTTGCCAAGAGCAAGACATGCCTGACCAATCTGATTTCATTCTATGATAAGGTGAGAGGCTCTGTGGATTGTGGCAGCGGGGAAGGAGGGGGAATGGAAAGGAGGTGAATGGATGTGATATACCTTGAATTTAGACAGGCTTTTAAGATAGTCTGTCATGGCATTCTCATTATCAAAGTAAGGAAATACAGATTAGATAAAAGTACTGGAAGGCAGATACCTAACTAGTTGGATCATCATGCTCAGTGAGTAGTCATTGATAGATCAATGATTGTTTGGAAAGCAGAATCACGTGGGGTTCCCCAAGGGTCTGTTCTGGTCTGATATTATTTAACATCTTAATTTACCATTTGGATGAAGGTATTGAGTGCACACGATATAAATTTTCAGAGGGCACCAAGTTGGGTGGAGTTGCAGACACTCTGTAGGGTAAGGCTACCATCCAGAATGTCCTGGAAAGACTGGACAAGTAGTCCACAGTCAGTCAGATTAAACAGAGCAAGGAAAAATGCAAAGTCCTGTCATTGGGATGGAATAATTGCATGCACCAGTAAAGACTGGGGAAAGGTTGGCCAGGCTGCAGTAATGAAAGAGCAGGGGTAATGCATAGGGGGTGCACGCAGATGCATGTGCACCCCCTGAGCATGGCAGTGCACCCCCTGCAAAAAGATGCCTGCGGACAGTCGCCGCCCACCACCCCACTGCTGACACCACTGATGGCACCTGCGGGCAGTCCACGATCACCCCTGGCCACTGCCAACACTGCCGGCAGTGCCTGCGGGTGGTTGCCAACACCTGGTTGGCCCCTGCCACCCCCCACACACCATTGACAGCGCCAGTGGCATCTGAGGGAGCTCCACACTTATGGCCACCCTGATCCTGCCACCACCACTGTGCTCTCGCCACTGCCAGTGCAGCCGTGCCCGCCCAGCAGCTGGGGGCACACACTGTTCATGCTGCAGAGAGACCTGTGGGTTACATAGGAGCATAGGCTAAATATAAGCCAACATATATACTCTTGTTGTAGAAAAAGTCAACCGCATACTGGGTTATATTAACAGAAGTGACATTTGCAAATCAAGAGACGTGATTCTTCCACTCTGTTTAGCACTGGTGAGGCCTCAGCTGGAGTATTGTGTGTAGTTTGGGGCCTTACACTTCAAGAAAGATGTGGATAGATTGGGAAGAGTCCAACAAAGAGAGAGAAAAAATATTAGAGGTCTGGGAAACATGACAGGCTAAAGAGGCTGAGGTTATTCAGCCTGGAGAAGATAAGACATAGGTGGTATTTGAACAACACTCCTCTTTGGAAATTGGGATCTTTTAGTTTCAGGTGTAGTGGCTTATATGTAAAAGTATGTGTGAGAAATTGAGCTAAAAACATTTACTACACGGATGAAAGAAAACTTAAGAATATATGGACTTCAGTAGTCAGACCCATTCAGAACAGACTTCATCAGAATCTTAGGGAAGTAGGGCTGGAAGGGATGTCATAAGCAGGGATCCTGGTTTTGCCTGATTTTTAAACATCCCAAATTTTGGGAGATTTAAAAAGTACCCCAAAATCTACATTTTTGGTGATCAAAATGAAACATGATTATATATATAGTGATGTTTCATTTTAATCATAGAAAAATGTAGCTTTTGAGTTACTTTTTTAATCCAAAAATTGGGGATTTTTTTTGATCAGAGAAAACCAGGATCCTTGCCCATAAGATCATTTACTCCAGCCCTCTGCTGGAGTAAGCCATCCCTGACTAAACCATCCCAACCAAGTTTCTATCTAACCTGCTTTTGAAAGTTTTCAGGGATGGAGATTACACAGCTTCTCAAGGTAACCTGTTCCAATGCTTGATCTGATCTCTAGCCTAATTTTCCCTGAGGAAGCTTAAGGACATTACTCCTAGCCCTTTTTCCTACAGTCACAGAGAAAAGTCCATCTCTATCCTCTTTATAATCATCCTTCATGTTTTATAAGACTGGGTGCGTGTATATGTGCAATTATCCCAGAGCAATAAACTTTGGCTCAGTTCACACCAGAATCAGCTGTTCCTGGGTGCAGTGTACATATGTATCCAGGATCACAGCAATTCAAGTTTGAAGTGGAATGGCCCTGAGCTGGCAAGGAGCCTGGAGGGTCAGCCCAGGCTCCAGGTCCAGTCCCAGCCTCCAGGCAGCATTGGGAGTCAGAGGGGCTGGCTGGGGTACAAGGGTGCCACAGTGTAAGGCTAGCTGGTAGGTTTCTCATGCAGTAAGCCCTGTCACTGTCTACACTTACATCACAGTGGCGTAAATTATTGCACCTTAAGATAGTACTTGTCCTGGACAATGTAGACAGTGACATTTTACTGTGGAGCTAAATAATCAACTCTTTAGTAAAGTGCATGCATACATGTACCCACTGTTATCTTCTGTTATCTTTGTTAAATCCCGCTCCACTCTTTTCTTCTCCACGCTGAAAAATCCTAGTCCTTTGACACTAAATCCTGGTTCCCAGGCCTTTAATCTGTAGCTTTGAAACAATGCCATATGCTTCTCTCTCTTTTTCTTGGGGATTCCATGCTGCTTCCCACTCCCTTCTTCCCCATTACTCCATTAAGGATACAACCATTTGTTGTTGATGGCATCGTCCAAGGTTGTTCTGTCACATTTTCCAAGATATACCTTACCATTAGATGTCAAGTTCCTGCTACATAAAGAATGCTCAAGGCTACACTAAAGATTACATACAAATCAGTGATTGAAACATAACAAGATGTTCACAAACCCCAGTGGTACTCACAAAGCTGCCGCAGCCATAATCTCTAATGTATTACACCGCTTGCATTTTTTATAATAATTTCACCTTCCTGTTTCTGTGTTAATGACCTTGGTGAACAATACACTAACTAGAGGAATGTAGTAGAGTACTGCCATGGCACAAGACATGCTGAAATAAGACAAGGCTTTTTTCAATCTATGTCTTCTATAGGTTTTAGTCATCCTAACTGTTATTTGTAACAGCGGTAAGCAAAACAGTCATGGGGAAAGGGTGAAGTTTATGTAGAAGAGTGAAATTTAACATGCACCAGTTTTTATCTTACACTATTGCATTCATACAAAGGAAAGGGGGAGGCAGTGGTGATTCCCTAATACCAGAAGTGTTCCTGGGTACAATGGAGAAGTTACCAAAACATGTGTGCTGATGCAGGGAGAGAGGTTCCCTAAGGGAATTTAGGGCTGCACTATAATCTAATCCAGGATTAAGTGGAAAGGTAGTTTACAGTTTTATCCTCTATTGCTCATGCTGACAGCAGCTGCAACATTCCCTTGTCAGAGATGTTTCTTGATTTCGTCGCCATCTCAAATATAAGATACTCCAATTAATAAATTATTGCAGTTCAAACTTTTTAATATCTGACTGTCATTTGATATATATTTAATGGTTTGGTTTGTACTACTCTTCTCTCATATACTTCATTTCCCCATCTATACATCATTAATGTGGCAGAGCCAAACAACAGCTTTATTGCTGACATTTGCCAGGTCCTCATCCTGGGTACACAGGGGAGCTGCACATATGAGGAGGTGGTCAGCAGTCTGTGCTGCATCACCACACTCACATATCGCACTGTCCTTCCAACCTACCTATCTACCATTGTAAACCTATCGTCATGATGCAACCTGGTCTTCTTCAAAGGTTTGTATTATATTTTAAATACACAGAGAACTCCAGTGCGGTTTATTTGTTTTAAGTGCCATTACTATCAGTTCACATTTCTAAGGTTCAAATAGGAAGTTGTTTCAATTTAATAGCCACAGATCTGGTGACTGGGGTGATGTGGACATTAAGGCATATGGCTGACAGCCCAGAGATTGCAAGTTTGAGGCCATAGCAGAAAGACTCATGGCTCAGCCCTATTAGATTGCAATGAATCTGCGAATTCTGTTAAATAACTTGTCACAAGGACATGAAAAAGGAAAGGAAGGAAGCCATAGACCTGAGTGAAAAAGAATTGTATTGTGGTTTTCCAAAGCACCAGAAGCCCTATTTCTCCTCTCCATATGGTATTCAACTACCTGTGACACAAATGAGGAGAATGCATGCACATAGAGATACATCAAAGGGAGAGAGATTTTTGTGGATATGTGTAGATGCCAACTATAAGTCTGGTCAATAAGCCAGATATATTCAGTGATATGCTTTAATACTTATTTTCCATTCTGGAAACATATTTTGATATCTTATTCAGAATTAAATAGAAATACAAGAAAGAATTGAAGATTAGAGAAAGAAAAATAAAAAACTGAAGCATCCGCTCTCAGAGCTACTGTTGCAAAACACAAAATAAGGTAAGTACTTCCATGGTCTGGTAAGCAGTGGAATCATTACCAATGACAAATTACTATCTGCATATCATTTTATTAGAATTTTGACACCCAATAGGAACCTATCGCTCCATTATATGTACAATGAAATTGATATAACAGAATTGTTCCCTCCTTTGTTGAAAACCCCATTTATTCATTCTCATCCAAATTTCATCTAATATGCATTGTTTAAAAACAAAACAAAACAACAACAACAGCAGCAAAAAACAAAACCCCTCATCTCCTTGGCATATAATTGTGAAGTTTTCTTGCAACTGTTGGAGGACAGAAGGTAAAAGCTGTTGGAAGCCATGAGCCAATTTTATGTTTCCCATGTAAGCATGGTTTATTCATTTGTGGAAACCAGACTTGGTCAAGCATGAATAAATACAGTTTATTGTCAAAATCAGACAATGTTATTATGAGACTGAGTATGTTTGCATGCTGGCTTGCTATTGAAGGTTTTAGTTAGAAGGCTGGCACAAAACTTCTTATATGTTACTGGCCAGTAGGCTCAAATGTTCTCCAAAATCCTAAAATCCAAGGAGCACTTCTCACTGTTCGTTTGTTTGTATAAAGGGAACTCGGAAATGGGTTGCTCCAATAATAAGAAATATATTAAGTATTAAGTTAGGTGAGCTGGAGGCATTTGCTGTCATGCAAATAGATGTTACTGGGCAAGAGAGTTACTTTAGGTTATCAAAGCTTCCATGATTAAACCATTCTATATCACTACAGGATACATTTATTTAGATTTTCCAATTGATTTATCTCTTTAACTTGTTACATCACTCTTCTGTGCTCCAAGTTCAGAGAGACAGAACTTCAGCTGGTATAGATCAACATTGTTCAGCTCAGTGTAAATTGGGATAGCCACATCAGTGGAACTATGCTGATTTAAACCAGCTGACAACATGGCCCTAGGGGTGTAAGTAAAAAGCCTCTCATTTTATAAAGGCAAGATAATGAAAATTATGGTAAGTCATTATTTTTTTGCTGGCCAAATTAAATTAAACATATGTGTGGCAGCGAAGTGCCCCCACAGGCTCTCAAGGTAGAGAAAGGAGGACCCACAGACCCCAGACCCTGAGAGCAAGCCCCCAGAGGGGCGAATGTACCTGCTGAAGAGCAGCGGGAGCAGGAGCGATGTTCATGGCTGCAGCCGCGTGAACCACCATTATGCCGGCTGTGGCAACAGCTGTTCCCGGCGCGGGGAACAGCTGAGCCAATCCCAGCGGCCGTAGCGGCAGCTGCGGGAAAGTTTAAAAACGCCGGCAGAACAGGGAGAGTGAGTGAGTGAGTGAGTACGGGCGGGCTGCTCATGCTGCGAGCTCAGGCACGGAGAGGAGAGGACCTAGCCTGCGGGTCTCAAGCAGGCAGCTTAGCAGAGAGCTGTAAGCTTTCTACGGGAGGCAGAGCAGAAGGCAGACAGAGAGTGCAAGCCGAGGCACTCTCTCAGTCTCCTGAAGCGGCTGACGCTCAGGAGGCAGGGGGGCGCGCCGCCGTTGGTAGGAGAGGGGAGACAGCGGAGGCTCCAAGAGGGAGCTGGAATCAGGGGAATCACCCTGCAGTTCCTCCTAACTTGGAGGAGTATTTCCTGTAAAAGAGGAGAAAGGAGAAATCGCTCCCAGAAGGAGGGAGAACGACCGGGAACTGGAGAACTGGTCTGAGGCCATCATACGAGGCCTGGAAACATCTTGAACGCATCAACCAGCGGTTGGTGCATGGACGGGGTGTAGGGGAGGCAGAGCCCCGTGGACCACCGCATCAGACGACCGTGAGTAACACCGTCTATTGGGAGGCCCCACCCAGGATAAAGATCTCCACTGTAGACCCCTCTTAAGGTATATATTTACATCTAAGTCGTGGCAGAGGAGTTGAGGGGAGGGGCAACACCCCGATAGACCAGGCGGAGCGGGGCGCAGGCTCCACAATATGACAAAGTCAAACAGAATTTTTTCCCCTTGAATGTATCATGAGTGTATATTGGCATAAAATAATTGAGATGCTTCAGAAAACGCAGATAATTGATATCACATTACTCTAGACTCCAGTGTGAATATGCATAATGCTGAGTAAATAAAGTAATTTCTATAGAGTGCCTGCAGATGAAAGTGGGGGAGGGGAGTTACCTTTCCCTTTGTTTCACTATAACAGCCAGCACTGGTCAATATCTGAATTTAAAAAAAATTGCATTGAAATAATATTAAAAAATCAATATCATCTGACCTCCAATACTTACTTAACAATGGATGCTCTACAAAGTACTTGATTCAATGGACACTATTAGTATTTAATTTGATTTCAGTGAAGTCACTCTTAATCTATACAGTGTAACTGAGACCAGAATCTGGGATTTCAGATTTAACAGAGTTTTGTCTCTGTGAGCTCTTTGGAGAAGGATTCATGGATCTAATAGATGTCCCAGATGTGCATATGATAAAGTAGAAATAATAATAGCTTAGTAGTAGAAATTTAAAATAATTTGAGATTATTTAATATATCTTGTTGTTTTGCTTTTAAATAAGGCTAAACCCATATTATTAAAAAGCTATAACATGTACTTGCAGGTTGAAACCTGTAAATATTGATTCCATGTGGAAAAAGGAATTGCAGAGTGATAAACCCTTTCATATAGGAAATGCTGACATAAACATAACAGTAATGGTCTGAATGTAAAGCTCTACTACATGATGATATATAGTATTTATATTAAACTGAAAAATGGTCAGTTTCAATGTACTTTTCATGTAGAAAAGCAGCACATCTTTTTAAAGTTTGTTTTTATGTGGTGGATAATATTCTTGGAAAAAAATCTATTTACTTTAGCTAACATTAATGGAGTAAGTCCAGATTTGAACAACTGAAAAAAACAGAATTCATCTCGGAATTTGTCCTGTATAGTTTAGCTGCAAACACAGGGGCAGTTTCTCAGATGGTGCAAACTATCTGAGATACATTGAAGTTAACAGTTATGCTGATTTTTACCAAGGGTCTGGCTCATCAAAATATTAAGTACTACACAATGTTACATGGTACAGAGCAATTGGAGAAGCTAACCTCAACAATACAGATTTTTTTTTGGCATAGCCACTGAAAACATAGATTTACAGGGGCAAGCTCTAGCCATTCTTCACCTTTGCCAAGCAAAAGTGAACTCTTGTCTAGTTGACTTACTGCACATCTACACAAGATGTTTACTGTGGAGTTGCCTAATTAACTTGACAGTAAACAACTCGGGGTGTTCTTACACATGCTCCAGGGGTCGGGGAAGGCGATGCTTTAATTAGAGCGGCTCCGAGAGCCACTCTAATCAAAGCACCCACAGTATCTCATGTATCAGCATCTCCATGTTTCAAAATGGTGATACTTTAACTAAAGCTCTTAAAAATAGCTTTGGTTAAAGCACCCCCACCACCATTTTGAAGCGCAGGGATGCCAGCACATGAGACATGGAGGCTGTTGGTGCACGCTAATTAGCACACTCCAGCAGACTCAATTAATCGAGTCTGCTCTGATACACTAATTACAGCACATTGGTGCAGCCTCCCGGCATGTCTACAGGCACCGTCAGTGTCTACATGTGCACTGCTTTTAGGATGGAGTAAACTAATTAACTCCGCAGTAGGTTAGTACTTGTAAATTTACAGGTACTGTTGAACCTGTAAATACAAATACTATCCTACTGAGGAGCATTTTTCTCGACAGTAGCACATGTGTAGACAGCGACTCGGCTGGTTGGGGCATGATAGTGCTTCAGTGCAGGAGCTGGCTTCTGGCTAGACCCAGACTGGAGCACCCTCATGTCCCAGTCAGCCCCTCTGCAGCACATTGAAATAGGTCAGAGTAGCTCTGGGCTCATAGGTTGACCTTCTGGGTCCCCTGCCAGCCAGGGCTGCTCTAACCCAGCTGACAGTGCTGTAGTCCCAGACACATTTATAAAGGCAGCATCCATAAGCAATAAACTCTAGCACAATATGCATCAGAGTTTATTGCTGCTTGCTAACAGCATGTGTAGACATGCACAGAAAGAAGCAACTATTAGTGAGACCAACTAGAAAAGCTATAGATGGAGCACAATACTGTTGAACCTGTCATTTGCTTTACAGGAAACTCAGTTGAATTTGTGCATATTTCATGTAAGAACAAACTTATTTAGTATAATAATAATAATTGCTACTCCCCTCTCATTTACTTGAATCTCTTGAAAACAAAATTCAGTTATATCCTCTGATAATTCAAATGATGTATTTCTTTCTGCTTATACAAATCTTTCCCCAAAAGGCTTGGAATAGCTCTGAAACTTTTACAAAACAAAGGTTGGATTCTACCTGTAAATTGTTCGTGCTCTGCCTGTATACAAAAGGAAGTCTCACTGAGAATTATTATTATTACTGTTATTAGATGAGCTGTATCACATGTACAGGAAATTACAGGTGGTTGAAAACTTGAGGCAGTTACTACCTAGGATGACTCCTATGTTTACATAAAGCTGATAAAATAGCTTTGAGTGGGAGGAAAATATGGTGAAAAAAATACTTATTTGAAGGACAAACAATGGATCATTCAAAAACATTGAGGGGCTGCTTTAGTGCTTTGCTGCTTCTTCAGTCATTTCTACTCTTTTGACAAGAGGACAAATAGTTGCCACATCAGAATTATGCAGTTTAGACCCATATTTCATTGATATAGAACTCTGATTCAATTGTTCATGTCTATTGAACTTTGAAATACCTGTTCATCTTTAGACATTAGTTTAAGCCTCATTAGTTTAATCATGTGCTGAAGAGATTTGCTCCTTAGGACTGGACTTCGTACTTAAATGTCTTTCTGGACCAGGGTCTAAGACTAAAAATTTTAGAAGCGCCTAAATGATTAATAATTCTATGGTATGTTGACATGGTAAAGTTATCTCAAATTTTCACCACCCTCAAATATTTTGTGCTGGTCAATGCAGAACATCTCCTAGTCATGTTGTGCAAAGGGACATCCATTTAGCCTTTCTCAGTAACAGTGGCAGTGATATTTTCACCCTGCTTTTTAGTATAACTTACTTCCCATTCAGGAGTATTGCCATGTTTGAATGCCCTGCTGCCTAGCACAGTAACTTTGCCTAAAGTCCAGTTTTCAAAAGTACTTAAGATTCACATCAATGTAGAAGCTATACTGGCTTATCTTAAATTACCTAGCTAAACCTGAACAACTTTCCCTGTAAATAAAGTCTTGGGAGCCTAATAGCCATACTATGTTCAGGGGCAGCCTGGTTGTGGCCCCCAAACATAAGCCTCTCTCATTCATGTTTACACTATGTGTTCTCAAAATGGAGACAAAGCTGAAAGCAGGGGTGAACAAATGCCCCAGTAATTTGTTCAGACTCTCCTGAGACTTACACGGGCTAGGAGTGGGAGCATGTGGACAGGGCTTATTTCTTAGCTGTACTATCATGCTCTTCCCAGAGGTAGTATAGACAAATCTTAACTATAACTGGGTACATCTACACGTGAAATGAATGCACCCGAATAAACTCCAGTGCAGTTCATGCTGGAGTTTATTGCTTCTGGATGCCACATTTACCTATCTGTCTGGGACCGCAGGTTGTTTAGCCAGGTTGGAGCAGCCCTGGTTGGCAGAGGGCCTGGGGCTGCTCTGACCTAGCTTACCATGTTGTGGAGGGGCAGAAAGGGCCACAACAGTGTTTCAGTGTGGGGCTAGCCAGCTCCAACAGAGCCTCACATGCTATGCGTGAATAAGCTCTGGAGAAATATGAACCAGCGTCTTTGTTCCTGGGTGCACATTCAAACAACAAGCCCAAGAGAAAAAAAACTCTGGAGCCATAAGCCCTGGAATTTATTCGTGCACATTAATCACAAATGTAGAGATGCCTAGTGGGATTTTCTAAAGCATTAACTCTTAATGAAAATGGGAGTCAGATGCTTAAAGATTTTGAAAATTCTAGTAGTCATGTATCAACATCTTTAGGCAAGAAAAAAAAAATGCATCTCCAAGACACTTTTGAAAATGAGCTCAGGCTCCTAAGAAACCTATGTACTTTTGCAAAAATCATTAAATCAATGACTGTTAAAGGATGTGGAAAGTTACATTCTGGTTCTTTGCCTATTTAACTCTTTAAAATTAATATTTACCTTTTAAAAATTGAAATACGCAGCATTTTTAAAGGAATGTTCTTCATTTTCAAGCTAAACTTGACTGAGGAACAACTTTGGCCTGAACCAAATTTCTTGAATTGTTTCTTCACTCTCATGACTGGGGCATGCCCCACCTGCATCACTTGTTCTCTTTGCATGTTTTTAATGCAGTATTGTGAATGATACATTACAGAAGCACTTTGTTCAAACAAGACAAATGCTGAAATAGATGCTGAGTCTGGAAGAAATATAAAATAAGCAGTTATGCTCGGATAAAGATATTTGTCTTAGCTTAGGCCCTGTCTGGTGCCACAAGCTTTATAAATCTCTAGTTTACAATGTTTGTATTGAATGTAAAATGAAATTATGAACAGTGACAGTCAGCTGTGTCTGGCTTTAGTTGGGCATTTCTTTTTCCAACTAATTTCTAAATTCAATTTATTTTAAGATAAAATTCTCATGAATATGTTTGTTAGATATGCAGTTCTTCCACCCTTTCTTTCTTGAAATGCTTCTATCCGGTAATGTCCCTTTCTCATTCCTTTCAACATCATTTAAATTTTTTCTTTCTTTGAAGCAACCAAGCTGTGCCTCCTGATGGTAGCATGCTGCTCCAGAAGTATTGCTACTGATATAAATGAAATGACTGATGTGGTGGAGTACCATTCTGTGGGTATCAATAGACATTGTATTTCTCCCAGAATTAAAAGTTTTCTCCTAGGACAAAGTGTAATCATTCAGACATCCTGGGACAAGCCTTAAAAAGGTTCATGGGATAAGAAGCACTAACAGTTTGTCAGGGGACATTGTGAAGTACATCTGAATGGTTGTCCTGGGATTGCATCATTGAATCAATGGCAGAAAAGCTGCAGTTGCATTAAGCCACTCACTAAACCATGGTTGGAGGAACAATGTGTGTACCTGACTATAATGGGACTTCTCTGTTTTGGGACAAACCCAGTCACAACTTGACCCAAGACAAATTCAACATCTGTTCCCAACCTATTTGCATAAGAGTAACAAAATCAGGCTCAAAGCTTCCCAGTGATGAGCAGGGATCCTGGTTTTCTCTCCTTTAAAAAAAAAAACCCAATTTTCAGTTAAAAAAAAGTAACCCCAAATTCACATTTTCCGTGATTTAAATGAAACACCACTATAGATATATGTCTATATATTAGTGGTGTTTCATTTAAATCAAGGTAAAATGTAGATTGGGGGTAACTTTTTGAATGGAAAATTGGGGTATTTTTTAAATCAGAAAACTAGGATCCTTGGGGATGAGGTTGTTCTTTGGGTTTATTTTAAACAAATGTCCAAAAAAATGGACAAATCCTATTGAACACAAATACATGGCTTAATTTACTTGTGGCTCTGCCCCATAGGGCATAGTGACAGAGGGTTATAGCATCTTCATACAGTTCCCAGGATGTGAATCTAGACTTGTAGCAAAATCTTCCTCTAGTCCAAACATCTGTGTAATGGGTACCTAGGTTCCTAGTGTGCTGTTGGCTACAGGCATTGATGCATTTACTGGTGCTAGCCCAGCGGGTCCTAAATGCTTTTGTTGAACATACTATGAATTCAGATGGAACTGATAATCTATTTAATGTACAAGTGTTCACACTGTGCAGTCTGCCTATGTGAACACTCTCTTTGACCTACTCTCTCTGCCATGTTCTAATGAATTTATTATTAGTATTTTTCTGTTTGTATAAATTTTCACTGCTCCATTGACTGCAATGGTGGCACATGGGTTTAAAATAGGTCTTGCCCATAACACTTTTAAAAAAAAATTAACCCAACCAAAATGATTAAAATTGCCCAATCTCATTTGTTAAAATGGCATGCTGATTTCAACTTGGTTAAATTGATCATGTATGTAAGCAAAGGCTGGTAAAGACCTGATTTGACAGTGATATCTAGACTAAGAAAATAGGTAGTGTTTTTATAATTGCAGGTAACTCATGTTTAAGGATTACTTGGTGTGACACCTGAAAAGTGTGCCTGTATGATAAAGGTGCTTGCTGAAGGCTCTGTCAAGATTAGACCAAGTGTTTTTCTGTATTTGTTTAGATATTAAGCTTTATGTTGTTGCTAAAAGCCTAATTAAAGTTTAAGATGTAGTGAGGCCTTGTATAAAGTAAGGCCTAGTAAATTTAGCAAAGCCTTGAAGTAGTAAGGCCCTGTGGCATAATTAAAATTACCTTATCAAAGAAATGCAAGGTTTGTACTGCTAATTGGTCAGTCTAAGGACGGTTGAAGTAAAAGGAATCTGAGTGGTAGTTTGTTATCAGTATCATTCAGAAGCTATAAATGAGCTGGAATATTTGGAAACCATTCGGAAGGAAGAGACAGCTCTGTAAAAGAATTCATTAGCTGTTGCCTGGATCAGTGGGCCCGTGGACCTCAAAGAGCCCAAGAACTGCATCCCAGGGTCCTTTCCGTACCCCTTTGGACAGTGTCGTTCAGGGACGCCTGACTTTGCTGAACTTTGAGGAAAAGAATCTTGCTGTGTATCAGGCATCAGAGGGGACTGCCGATAAGTTGCCGACGCTAATTGCTTTTGTCTGTCATTGTTTGTTTTGTTACTACGCGTAGTTGTGTTTTTGTTAAGTCAATAAATCTTTCTTACCTTTCTACCCCCCCGACCACACTCTCAATCCCGAACCCTCCGCAGGCGGCTGGGACAACTTGTACCTTGCATAGAATAGTCGGTGAAATTTTAAAAAATATTTTTAACAACCATGGGTCTCTGTGTGACAGGGCCTGTCCTGAGGTTGGTCACAAAGTCAGCCCACCCACCTGTCTAGGGAAGTCTACCCTGACTGTCCTGCCATGCCTTGATGTATTAAAAAACAGCTGGAAAATGTGAGAGGCTGCCCATTTAATGCCCTGATGCTGGACCCATTGCTGGGCTGCACTTGGTGTCTGGCCCAAACGTGGCCTCAGGTATCTTGGACATACCTTGGCTCAGCCTATGGCCCAACTTGACCTCAGGTGTCCTTATGTTGGATATGGTCCATAATGTGAGATCCCTCCTGAGCATGTGCACACTGATTAGAGGTGGGAAGTTTCTAGAATAGCTAAACTTTCCACCTTGATGATGTCAGTGACCCACTTACATTTGGGGAGCATGTACAGTAGCTTGTGTAGTCCAGTAGAGTGTCATGTGCTACACCTGAGTGCTGAAAGCACAATAGTAGGGTGTTGTGTGCACATGGGTATGATTGGTGAGAAGAATGACTGACACACAGTGTGATTTTGGTGAGTATTTGAGGAACCCTGAGGTGTGATTCAGCATGCTAATGGAATATGGAGACTTGAGAGTACTTGAGGTTGGAATGGTGTAGAAGCTTACTTGGTTGGTGATCATACCTGCGTGTCTGAGGCATACGAGCAGTGACTGTAGCAGTGAGAGAGAGAGGGGTGACCTATCGGATTGGATTATAATTGGATACTTACCTGTAACAGTGTTATTGGATCAGGACCTCGATCATCCATTGGATTGTAATTATCACCCTTCCCTCACTCTCAGTTTGAGTACCTTTTAAGGGAAAAGACTGAGGGCCTGACTGTCACTCTGGTTCAGTGAGCCTGTGAAGGCCCTGACACTGCCCTTCACTGCCCCCTGGCAGGTCTGGTGTATTGCAGTTAAACAGTGTATATAGTTAATGCTTGATGTTATGTATATTTCCTACTGTTAATCTTGTTTTTGTTATGATCGTGAATTTATAATATACTTTTGAACTTTATTGGAGCCCCTGTGTAATTATAGCGTATATGAGGGGGCCCTCATATAATCGGGGGCCCTCATATAGGGCATATGAGGGGAGCCATATATATTGGGCCCTCCTGGCCCCATGCTGTCGCCCAAGCCTGTAGCTCTATGTATATCCCTGACTCCAAAATCCACCCTTAAATGAGATAACACACAAAAGGCCCTGGCTGTCTGAGGACGCCTAACAACTCTCCGCCCCTTAGATTTCTCATAGGTGGCAGTGTCCAGGACACTCAGTGGTGTCTGCCTTTCACTTAGATGTGCCTGGGTCACATGCCCCCTTGTTAGGTCCTGTACTCTGTCCCCTCACTGGGCCTCTACTTCCACACACTCTGGGCTCCTTGCCTCACATTAGGCTTCTAGCCCTTCACACTGTGCCCCCTCACTGGGGTACTACTTTCCCCCTCACTGGGGCTTCTGGGCCTTACACCCATTGGGCCTTAGGTGTCTGTTGATGTGCCTGGACCCCACTCTTGGCCTATGGCCCACTCAGGCCTCAGGAGTCTGTTGTTATCCCTAGACCCTAACTTGGCCCACTCAGGCCTTACGCCCCTTGGGCCTCAGGCATTTGTCGATGTACCTGGTCCTCACTCTCAGATTCCCATTAGGCCTCACTCTTATCCAGGCTTCCCTCTAGGCCTCTCTTACATTTAGGCATTGGGCCTTGGACCCTCCTGGCTCCATACTGTCACCCAAGCCTGGTGCTTTTCTCTCAGGGTATGCTCCCCTAGTCTTTCCCATCCACAGGGTCACCCACAAGGCAGTGAGAGCTGAGGCTTTCTGGTGCCCCATACTCACCTTTCAGTAGGGAGGCACTGGTGTGACATTTCCTGGGGACTGCCTTGCCATTGGCAGCCCCACCATACCATCCAACCCCAGCACGATGTAGTTTCAGGTCATTCCCCAGGACCATTACAGGCCTATCTGCCCTGGTCTTACTCCTCCCTCACTCTTTGGGCTTCTTCAATGTTCTTTCCAAGCTACTGACTCCTAGACAGTCTGTTTCTGCTTCCACCTCATAACTATACTCCCATCCTGGCCCCAACTCTCTCAGACCCCCTTATAGGATTCCTCCCAAGAGGAAGCTGGGCTTCAGCCTCTGTTATTTCAGTGTGCTGGCCAACTGACTGCCTACCCTGTCTTGGCAGTGAGTTCTGCCCCCCTTGAGGGGATCTTCAGCCTTTTTTAGGCTCTCGCTCTGCCTCTAGGTCAGTCTGGGTGTGAGCAGCTTTCCATATCCCTGATCTGCCCTTGCAGTAGGCTTACTTGCCCTTCAGCCTCTTGGCCCTGGCCCCCTTGCATTGACCAGTTGAGATTCCAAGGATCAGTGTGGAAGAAGCTGACCTTCCTACTCAGCAGGGGTCCACTTCTGGGCCATACCTTACAGCAGTCTGCTCTCCCTGAGCTTGCCTGGTACTCCACCAATCTTATATCAAGCAGCCCTTCACTCCACTGGGCTCTTCTGAGCCCCTGACCTCAGTCACCCCCACTTCTAATGAGGGGCTTATGTAGCCCCTCAGTAGACCCACAAGCTCTAAGCCCCTTCCTATGCTGACCTTTGCCTTCTCTGGGCCTAGGTGTACATGGCCTCTCCACAGCCCCAGGCCTACAGCCACTTCCTCAGGGCTTGGGACCACCCTAGGTCCCTAGGAGCCTCCCCTTTCCCCATAGTTCCTACCCTGACCTCCAGAAAGTTCCAGGAAGCAGCAAATCTCAAGCTGGGTGATGTTACCTCAACAGCATCCCTACAGCAACTGCTGACTTTGCTCCTCAGGGCCTGCTCTTATACTGAGGCTGCTCCATCCTGCTCCAGTCAGGCGGCCTCCTAGCTGTCATGTGACCACCTGATTGGCTATGTTGTCACCTTTAGGCTGCCTCACAGCCTACTCAAGCCCTTAAAGTAGCAAGCACCATAAAGTGATCTGCCACACTCTACCAATGCTGAACGTGTTTTAACCATCTCTGTCTTTGTCTTTACTAGTATCTATATACATTTTGAACATGACTGATTGTCCAAATCTAGACAATCGCATAGTGTAGAACATTGTGCAGTGCCAGCTGTATTCTCCGTTTTCAAGAAAGCATCTTCTCTCCATTGGTCTGATTTCTTGGAGTAAGATGGGTGCTAGTTCCTGAGTGAAAACTCTAAGTAGATTAAAAGTGACTAGGGAGAATTAAATGAAAATTTCTGAGACAGAATTATTCGTTGCCTGAAAAGATCTTGAAATTTTTCATCAGTTCCTGCAACTTTTGATGATTTCATGATCTAGTATTCATATTGATATCTTACATAAGCTGTTTGCTTTTCTGTGGGCCCCTCTAAATCTGCAGGTACAGGCACGATAAGATCTGATGCGTGATCCACACAGTCATGCTTTGTGCCATGCTATACATTCATGGCAGGAAGTGTGATTGTGGGACTGTGAATTAGATTCCATCATGCCTTATTGCCAGTGCAGAGGGAACCCAGATTGTGATCCCAGATCTGCACCAGGGAACCCAGATTGTGATCCCAGATCTGCACCAGCAAGTAGAAACTCCCACTGCTGGAAGCTTCCTCAGCTGACAGGACTCCCACTGTGAGGGTGTACCAGGCATCCCTATGACCAAGAGAGCTGATGTGATATCCCAGCTGATAGGGCTCCCAGATCTGGGTCTGGGAGCCAGTGTCAGCCAGGAGCTCCCAGGTACAGGGGTGCATGTGCCCCACCTAGGAGCTCTGATCAGCTGATAGCGCTCCCAGTCACAAGGGCCTCTGGCCACATATTCAATTAATAATTCAATAGGAAGCAACTACAAAGTGATTTACACATAGCTTGTGGAATAATTCTGTAGTTTATTTTCTTTTAGTATGCCATTAATTGATTGAATGTGTGGCCAGTTGACCACTTAAGATGTGAATAACTGGTTAATCATGCCTTATGTGTAAGGTGTAGATAGGGCCTGTTGAAGTAATATGAGGGTTAGGGGAACACAATAAAACAAAAATCACCAAAACCATGCCTCACACTACTTTTACTATCATCTATCACTTATTGTTTACCATATTTTAGCCTGATTCAGTACTTGGTTACAGAAGCTTTATGCTGGCATGACTGCATTCAGTAAAAAGTGTCATAGTAACATAAAACTGGAACAACACAGTCATAAATCAAGGCATTTGTAAGCTTCAGAAATACGTTAACTTGTGCCTGAAATTTAAAGTTACATTTTCTTTTAAATGATAGTTATTTTGTTTTTGAAAGGATTGCTAAGTCTTCTGTTTGTATATACCATATATAACAGTGAGCGACTTTAAAATGTAGACTAATACATCAGCTTTCTATTATACACCAACATATTCACTTACAAGAACTTGTTGAGCACACTTACAGCTTGCCTGTGATGTTAGTTCCCCTTCCTGAACATCAGCAAGAGCAAAACTAAAACTTCTGAACCTCTTCAAGCAGAGTTAAAGCACACACCAAAACCCCCCCCCAATATTACAGTACTGGCTCCAGAGGGAGTGATAAGTTTTGAGTTTTATCAGCTTGTACTTCTGGTCCTTTTTGCTTTGTTAGGTGTAGCTGTTTAAAATGGTATGGGGAGTAACCAGAGCAGGCTTATCAAACCATAATTGTAAAATGAGGAGAATAGGACAGTCCTGGACTTGTGGATGCAGTCTAAGCCCCATGCCCTGCCCACCCATTAAATGTGCAATTAAATGAAAGAGATGAATGTGTATCTAATGGGATTCAGTATGCCTCATTTCAGCACCAAATTCTGTCATGTGTCAAAAATAGTGCCCAGAAGTCTTTTTTGTCTGTAGTGCGATAAGATAAAAGAATTTACCTTATTTTCATTGCACATGTCTATTTCAATCCCTGTGACATGAGCATTTGGCAGGTAACATTCTTGAGACTCAAGCCAATTCCCTGAATATCTTTTATAACATTTCTTTCCCAAATGGGGAGTGGATGACATGTAGCAACTGGGATAAATGTTGAAAGACTGCAGTCAGCTGGGGGATAATCTGAGCCAGTGCAGGTGTGTGCAAAAATATTTAAATAAATCATGGACTCAATATAGACATTGGATTTATGACACATTACAACCTGCCTGACATCTGAGTCTCCAGGTAGGTGCCTGACCTTACCATTTACACTCCCTCCTCCTCCCTCCTATTCCTTTTCTATTCTTTGTCTTCCTAATTTCCAGCTATTTACTTTTTCACAGACTGCTTCTTTTCTACCTTGGAGAACTCAACTACAGTAGAGTCTCCCTTGCTTACCTTTGACATTATTTCCCCCTGGTTTCCCCCCCTCCCTTCCCTTTTCTACAGTTTGTTTTCCTAATTTTCACCTATTTACATTCTCACTGATGTCCTGTCACACTTCTAGTTTCCTTCATTCCTTGGAGATCTCAGAACAGCAGAGACTTCCTATGCCTGAAGAAGGGTGCTTATGCCTAAAAGCTTGCTAAGAACTTTTTTCCAACTACTCAGTTGGTTTAATAAATATATCACACCTACCCAAAGAACCTTGCCTGCCTAAATAAAACCTGTTGATTTTATAAAAATGCTTAAACCACTTCCCACCCCCACAACCTCTGCCTCTGGAGATATACCTCAGTAAACTTTGATCATTTTTTTTCTGCTTACGGAATGCTACAGTGACTCTAATCTCCATTACGCACAGCAAAAATCTCAATGTAATCCAAATAAGCATTCAGATTTTAGAATACTTAGAAGATTTGTCTTCTGATGTAGCATTACTTGAAACCTTAACTAAAGTGGATCTGGTGGTGTAATATAATATCCCGTTGGTTGTGTGAAACATAGCCTTCGCACAGTATCTGAAATATTATCTGATTTTTGGAGTTTGTCTACTGTATGCCAGCAGGCTCTAAGCAAGCTAAAGGATCCTTAGTGGGGGGGTTTTGACCTTGGTTTCAGGCTGGAATTGAATTTTCTCTTCACCCCGAGTTTTATTAGTGTCCTGCAAACTGCATTTATTCAGAAAAAATACTGTGCAAGACAAGATAGGGATGAGTGAAATTGTTTCTATAAAAGTTTTTTGATGTCAGGATGCTTTTGACACTAAAGTTAGATGTCTGTTTCTGCTGAAGTTCAGTAAGAAGAAATTTACTTCCATCATTTTATAGATGGTGTGACCCTGTTTGGAGCATTATAGTGATGTTGTAAAAATGTGACTGGGCCCATCTCAAATAATAAGGTTAACTGAATTGCTACTGGATGACAAGAAAGAAGAAGGCTTCTTACAAATCTGCTCGCTTCCAATATCTGCAAAGCTTGCTACCCTAAGAATATTTTCAAGTTCAAAGCTTCCACCCCATATGTCCAGATTTTTAACAACTGCACGACTGATTGCACACAGCATTGTCTTTTCTAGGACATGCTAGACCAATTCTGTCCTCCCCCACCACCATCGTTCCACTGCTGGAATGCAAGACCAAGAATAATGGGCTGGTTTTTCCTCTCATCCATTTTACACCAAATTATGCGCCTTCAGTGGAACCTACTGGTAAGTGAGATAATGATCAAATAAACAATGGTTTATTCTGATTGCTGTGGATCTTCTTTACACATTGTTAGCCCCCTTAACTTTCAGCTATTAGAAGGGCAAGATAAAGCTTTTGTTCTCCAAAAGCATTTTAGGCTGAAGTTAGAAATCAGTTATTGAATTTCACCATGACTTTAATGTAAATTATGATTTCTCCCCAGAATTTTACTTATTTCCAAACAAACACTTGCAGAGTCATTAAAATATGTGTTGAATTATCTCAAGCATTTCAAAATATTAATAGAACTGTTGATAAAGTATAGCGAAAAAGGAAACCAAGAACTAATAAAGTGACAACGATAACATTTCATTTTTTGACAATACAGATACTTAAGATTGAATATTTTTATTCATCTAGTGAGGCCTGCATAAGCTTTTTGATGCAATACTTGTAAACAAAGTCTCCCAATGCCAAATTAGAGAAGTGATGATATTTTGTTAGTTTCAATGTGTTCCCCTAAAAAAATACACAACAACTTCTTGCAGGAAGAAAAAAACCTTATATTTACTCTGATTTTCCCTTTGGCTTCTGATTTTGTTTCTCCCTAGGGAAGATTGGAGCAGATATTGGACTTCAATTCCTCTTCTACTTCTGAAGAGCTGCTTGTTCCTGGTTTAAGGGGTAAAGATTTCTACAACCATTAAAAAAATCTGACAAATATGGGCTAAAACAGAAATGCATACAGAGCAGCCATATTTAAGTTGTTTATGTTATTCTTAGTACTTTTTTTCCACAAAATGAAATATATACACAGTAAAAAGTTACAGGCAGGTTGAGTAGCTTATCCTTTAGCCCTTAGTTTTGAAGAGATCTGTATAAGCACATGGAGGAATTCCAGTGAATGCATATTCTCATGAGTACATTATATTCTACATGATAGGGATACTGTCTGCCCTGCAAAGATGTTAAAAAGTCCATATTTAAATGTATGGGAGCTGTTCTTATGGCCCTGACCAACATTTCCTCTTCCCAAACCCACTGTACAGTTAGTTGTGCATTTCTAAGTGATTCCTTCCATTCCAGAGGACAAGGTGTTTCAGTGTAAAGTGCTTTGATATCCTTCAGAATAAAAATAAGTGGAAAAATATCAGGAGGGTGACTTTTTATTCTGTGGTTATCAGAATAAAAAGGAAACCTTCTTTACTGTCCTCTGTGTGGTTCAGTTTTTAATCTGACTATTAATATCTGAACAGAAACAGTAGTTCACGTGTGAGTCTCGGTCCTGATTTTGTCTGGCATATACATTATGGGGATACATAGATATTTTGAGATCATATATTGCAAATGTGTTAGGGACCAGGGCATAGGAAGTCTTGCCTAGTGGTCCCTAACACACCTGAAGCACAGATTATTCCAGTTCCATCAGAGCTAGAACTGGGAGCTATAGCCAAAGTCAAGACCATTCAGGAATCCAAAAGAGTCAAGCCAGAGGGGGCTGGGGCTGGGCTTGGCTGGGCTTGGTGCTCAGCTGGCATGGCCCCATCCCCTGCGAATGGTGCAGCTGGTGCCACTCGCAGGGATTGAGGCCATGTCAGCCAAGTGTTGAGCCCGGCTGGGCACAGCCCTGTCCCTGCCCCATCCCCTGCAAGCAGCGCTGGGCTTACAGGAGATGGAGTTGCTGTGCGTGGCGCTGCTGAATTCCAAGCCCAGCACTGCCTGGAGGTGATGAGGCCAAGCCACGGCACAGAAATATAGGAGTGGATATGGGGCTTTTGGCCCACCCCTGGGGCCCGCCCACAAATTGTGCCTCCCCAGACTCAAAAGACACGAGTCACCCCTGCCCACCCGTACCCCTGAGGATGTGATAGGCGGCCTTATATTCCAGGCTTTGAAAGCTGAATTCTAGGAGAATGAGGGTATAGCCAGATGAGAAAGCAATTTTTTTTTGTGTGCTTTTCTGTCTCCAAAATGTATGGTTAGTTTTCCTTGTATAATTATTTTCTCTTATATAATAAATACTTTTGCTGTTTTGTCTCCTTACTGATTTCCTGTAGAAAGAGTGATTTCTGGGTAAGTGCTATTCCAGGCCAATCCTTTCTATGGAAAGGGGGGGGGCCTATAATTTCTTTCAGAATCCAACAGGGAGGCCACTTAGGGCTTCAGAGATTCCTTTACTGGAGCTTTGAAGTCTTGTATAAGGGCAATGGAAATGAGGCTTGCTGAGGTAAGGAATAATCCCAGGGCAACCTCTGTCTGTTCCTTGGGGCAACTGGCAGCACAGTGGGGGAAAACTTGGGGTTTTGGGTTCCCCCACTGATGGATCTTTCACTGTTGATATAAAGAATACTTTAACACTTTAAAATTGAAGTCATACTTCCTACTTCTTTGGAAAGTAGACTTTTTTAAAATTGGTTTCCAACTGCCCCTATGTGAGGATACAGAGAACCAGAATATTTCCTATAAAACAGATGTTGAAAACTTTTGCATATATTACAGGAAAGTAGCTCTTGGCTACACATGTTAATAGGTAACAGTGGCAGGGTGATTATGAGTTCCTGCTATTGTTTTTATAATGTAAGTTTGAGATGTGGTCTGGACTTATTCCAAATGGTGCTCCTAGTCAGACTCTGCATATGGTCATTTGGGGTAGGAAATCAATGGTGGGTTGATGTGATTCTAGTTTGCCACTTCCTTGGGTGCCACTAGTTATTGGGACTGGTGTGTCTTAACTATACTGTCCTATAGTTTGTGAAATCCTGGTGTGACAGGATGGGTTGCTGTGGGCTTTTGCCTTTCTTTGGACATGGCACAGTTATGCAACCCATCATGTTATCCAGATCCTAATACAGTGGTGGTAAGAATAACAGAATTTTGGACATGATTATAAGTAACTTGCTATTTATTCCCTTGATTTTTCTGATGAAGCACAAGCAAAATTACTCACTGATTAAACTTTAAAATCTATACGAAAAGCTATTGACATCTGTTGTGCTAAAAAAGTTAACACAATAAATCTTTAGTAATAAAATATAGCATGTAAGTCATCTGGTGTCCGCTAGTGCTATGTTTAACCCAATAGCTTTTATTTAGACCTTTGTATAGAACATCATTTCTAAAAATCAAGATGTTTAAATAGAACTGACTCCATTATCCTTTTCCCTTCTTTGTTTCATCTTATTCTGAAGTCCATATGTCCTCTTTATTAATTTACACATAGGCACAATTAAGTGAGTCAGTAAATGAAACTTGACATTTGCACATACTGTCCTCTAGTTTGAATAGTCTTGTTTGGCACAAGTAAGAAATACCACTTCTTTCTGCTAACAGTTGGCAGATTTAATAAGCAAGCAGTCCTTCAGTATTCAGCATTCAAAAATTGCTAAAAGGTTAGAATATGAAGCCACCCTAGATTTTGCTTATACGTTCTGAGACATGATCCATTTGCATTTAATTTAGATCCTCAGCAAATTATCTAAAGCAATTAGGACATCACAGCTTTTCCAGCATGTCTGTTAGCAGCAAATGAAGGTTGCAGAAGGTTTATGTAAAGTTAGAACTTGTTAAGATTTATTACACTCTTTAGTCATCACAATGCATAAAACCTGCCCTCCATCTAAGTCCCCCACTTACATGCTGTACTATGGCAAGAAACCAGCAAGTTATGATAGCTGCCTGATATTAATTAATAATTTAGCCTTTACAATAGTGCTGGCCTTTATCCTAGAAGTACTTTTCAGAGCCCTGGCAGTTTATTAGCAGATGCACTGCAGGCAATTAGGAATTGTCATCTTCACATGGCTTTGTTGCCTACATACCTATTTCATAAAGCATTTTCAGTGCTTGCATTTGACTTCAGTTGGAAAAGGTACAAAAGTAAAAAAATAAATGAATTATATTTCTTCTTTTGTCATAGGAAACATGTGCAGAGAAATAACCATTTATTTAATGAGAGTTCCAAACACGAGGGATGAGGTTGGAACTTGAGTTGATTTTTGCGGCACAAATTGTTAACATTTAAGATGGAGGAAGTTGGCGGTTGCATCATGAAATGATACATTTATTTATCATTTCTAAGGACAAAAGTTTTAAAATGCTTGTTTGTAAAATAGTTGCAGTAGCTTTAGGCTTTATGTGATGGAAATTGAAGAGAAGTCCTCTATCCCAAAATTGGGACAAAGGGAGCTTACTTTGTCAGATGGGGACCATGGAATAAAGAGAGAAGCATGCGTGTCTCTTCTTAAGGGAATTACTTTATTGGAAATCTAAACAAGTTTAACTAGCATTCAGATCAGGCAATGAAATGCAAAGGCATACTGAGGCCTAAGAGGATGAGTGTAGGCTGGACCCCAGAATCTTTGAGTTTTTGTTAATTGTTCAATTCCCCCAGTAACTCAAGTCCATTATTTCCCAACAACTCAGGTCCATCGGTCCCCAAACTCCCCAGATTTATAATCACAGATTTACAATAATTCATTATATGCATTTATCTACATTTTTATTGGATATATTCAAATATGTTTGTTTCACTGAAACTTTTGGAACTGAACTCAACCAGTCCTTTTATGGATGTGAAAGATGCTAATTGGGATCTATGTTCCTGTGAAAATTGCACTTCTGGAAGGGGATTCTTTATCTCCTTCCTTCCAGAAATGTTAAGTGCCACCAGTGTATTTTGGTTAATGTATTTATAGTTTTAATTGACAAGCTGTTCTTTCCACCACCTTCCCGCCACCTAAGAAACCTAACACAAATAGATCTATCAAAACTATATCTAATACCTCAGTTATTCCTATTAACATGAATAAACTATGGCATGGTATGTTTGGATTATCAAAGTTGAGGACTTTGATGTTTAATTTGCTTTCCTTTGCTAACCAAGCTAATTGTCTGTAAACGTTCCCAGTGCAGTCACTCAGAAATGGACTTTTGGGGCCTTCTGCTTTTAGCCACCTTTTTGCAGTTTAACACAGAATTTCTATTATATAAGTATTCAACAGCCATTGCTTTCTTATGCTTTTATTGAACCAATAACATACACAACAATATACAGTTCTGATCAATCCTCCTTTAATGGAGGATATATAAAAGATGACGGCACTTATGCCAAGGCCTCTAATGTGTTCCTTACAGTAATAAACATATTGGGGGGGGGGGGGGGGGGGTTGGAAAAAGTGAAAGGTCACATCGTGCAAGTGATAATCTGATCTGTAAAGCATTAAATAAGAAGGAAACTGTTTTTAGTAAGTGAACTGTCTTTAGAAGTATTTTAGGATTCTAAGTATAACTCCTAGGTTCATTTGCTATTTTTGACTTAATTTCAAACAGCCTCTTAAAAGGCACATATATGTTAATTAGCTAAGTTAAGTACCATTCGCTTGTATGCCTTTTCTGTCTCAGCATGTGATCCTAATCCATCCAGGACAATACATAGCTATATCCTATTCTTCCAGTGAAAGACCCTACATGACTTTATCTTATAAAGATGCAGCCCACTCTGAGTAGAGGAAAAGCAAGTTATAGTAGTTAATAAACTTGTCCTGTTAGTGAGCGATCTGTGCTCTAGTCCTCCCTTCCTCTGGCTAAAGAGTGCTTGAACCCACACCTACGTCTATCTTGGCTGCTCAATGGCACAGATTGAACAGGAAGGGTGGAAGGCATGCTTATCATCACTAGCCTCTGGCCTAGTATTATCATCACTAGCCCCTGGGCACCAGGTGATTGGTGAAAAGTGGGAGAATCGGGTCCAAACATCCTTTGGTAAGAGGCCCTAGAACCTCTCTGCTGCTTCCTGGGCAAGTTACTTTAGGGCTATTGCACTAAATCTGGGTGGGTCCTTGTCCTCCGATTGTTAGTCATTGCTTTTTGGTAATTAAAGATTTGGGACTTACATAAGACATATAGACATTTTTCAGGGTGGATTTATGTGAAAGCAGAATGCAAATGATGGTAGATGCTACAAGGGAGCCCATCTGAGCATGCTCTAGGGACAAGATGGAGATGCATGTGGAATCTAAATGGCCAAGCAACTTATTGGCTCTTACACAGGATAGGTTAGGAATACATTTGATGGTTGGATGCCTGGTTCAAGATCAACTTCACAAAACAGAAAAAAAGGCTTATGTTTCTGACTTCCCTAATAGGGAACATAAGCAGAATAAAATATACAGTTTGCAATTGATATTTTGTCTCTGGGAAACAAAACTTTTATTTTTTTTTTAATTTGTATTTGTATTGTATAACAACATTGCTGTCATTTTGGGTGTTTTCCCATCCTTGTTTTCTTTTCTTGTAAAATGAATGGCATCTGTTCATGATAGGCACAGTATGTAAAAAGAAAGGACCATATGTTTAGACCACTACTGTTTACTGTGTGTGGAAACAAATATAGAATCATAGGGTGGAATGGACCCCAAGGGTCATAAAATCCCATTCTCCTGATACAGGATTCCTTGTTCATGAGTTTATAGCTAGTTCAATGAGGCCTAGATTAGTGGTGGCCAACTGTTTTGGCAGGTGTGCTACACCCTCCCCGAGTGCTATTCTGAATACCTTTCTCTGCCCAATCAGCTTCTCTGCTTTCTGCTCTCTGCCCTATGCTCCCTTCCCAATTTGCTACTGTTTTCTCTCTGCCATTATTATGACTGTCCCCATGCTGCCTGTGCCACACACAGATTGCCCATGCCACTTGTAGCATATGTACCACAGGTTTGCCAGCCCTGAGCTAAATAGCATAGATACCTATCCCTCCTCTTCTGCAGTGAAAAGAGACACAATACTGTGACTGTAGTTTGGGAGGCTAAACAGTAATAAACATACAAACAATTATAATGCTATTTATAGAGTATAACATTTTCAGAAGGAAAGATGAAAATAATATTCTCTATAGTCAAAAGACTCCACTAGCTCTCTTCAGAGAGCTAAAGAGTTATAACAAATATTGGATATCCATAACATGCTTCTTTGCTTTTGGTAGTGGCTCACTAGAGCAAGGGTTAACAGTCTATGGTGTGTGGGCTGGGTTTGGCCCATGGAGCTACTGGTGTTTGGTGGAAGGAGTTCTTGGTGACATTTGGTGGCATGGGCTTTGCCTGTGCCATGCTGAGGCTGGATGGTTAGGCAACCAGGCAGCAGAAAATTTGCTTGTGCAATGGAGAGGAGGGGTAGTGGCAGCAGCAAGTGTACTGTAGTGTAGGGCCACCTTAGACCTTAAGTGAGCCATTCCAGCCTGCCACTGACAAATGTTGCCTGCTGATGGTAGACTATATGGTAGAAATGTCTGAATAACACTGGAGTAATGCTAAAGATTAACCATACTGAATACATACTGTGAGATGCTATAGTGCTATGGTGGGGAATGGAGGGGGAATGGAGGAAAACAAAGCTTAGGTGGTTGAGATTGGAAAGTACTTTGAGCTAGCTGATGGATAAGGTAAGTAGAGCAGAATATATGGTGGGAGGAAAAAGAAAAGCTATAAGCAAAATGATATGAGAAGGGAAACAAAAAAAAAATCACTAAAGAAAAATACTTTGAAGAAGAGAAACACAGAAATAGAAGCAAGGATTTCTCAGAGAATAAATAAGATGATAGATGAAATTACCATACATTACTTTAGGGGAAGTGTACAGATGGCTGAAAAACTGCACTCAAAGAGTAGTTATCAATAATTCAATGTCAGGCTGGTTCTGTCCATAATCAGGTAGTATTCAACATTTTCATGAAGAAGTTGAATGATGGGCTTCCTTATGAAATATATGGTACACTTGTGGAGTACTCTTGTAAAAACTGTAGATAACACCCAGCTAGGAAGGGCTACAAACACTTTGGAGGTCAGAATTAGAAACCAAAAAAGATCATGATAAACCAGAGAGAGAGTCTGAAATCAATAACATAAAATTAAATAAATGGGATATGAGTTGCTACACAGTAGTAATGCAGAAAAGGAGTTGGGATTTTTAGTGGGGTATCACATTCTGGATATTCTTATCAATAATATACTGCTGTGGCAAAAAATAAATGTCACTTGTGGATGTATGAATAGGAGTGTCTTAATTAAACATACAGATAAATTATTTCCCTACTTATGCACAGCTCACTCCTCCGCTTATGAACTGTGTCCACCTTTAGGAATTATATTTTAAGAAAGATGTATAGAAATCAGAAAGGGTCCAGAGCAACTAAGTGAATTTAAGTTTTAGAAAACATGACATATGAGGAAAGCCTGAAAGAGATGAGTTTGTTAAGGTTAGAAAACAGAAGATTGATAACGGTCCTCCGATATATAAAATAATTTTATAGGGAGTGGGTGATCAATTGGTCTTGATTTCCAGCAAGAGTACAATAAGAGATCATCAGCTTAATTTTCAGCAAGTGAGATTTAGGTTTTTAGGGAAAAGAAAAAAAAATTGACAATAAGAATAATGAAGCACGGGAGCATATTATCCATGGTGTTTCTAAGGGTTTGATTTTAGGATCCTGGTTAAGTGTTCTATTCCATTGGTACTAAAGCTAGATGTGTCTTCATGACATTTGTGAATGTAACACTAAACTGGGGGTTACTAACAATATGGAAGAGGGCCAGATGATTACACAGAAAGATTTAGATAATCGTATGGAATGGAACATATGAAGTGGAATTAGACTTGAAGTGTAATCATGTACTTTGAGACCAATAACAAGGCTTCTGCTGTAAATGAAGATGCATAGATTGGAGAAATCTGAGGAAGAGATGAACCAGGGTGAATTGGATAGTCACAGGATGAGCATGAGCCCCCAGTGTAACACAGATGTGAAACATGCTAACACAATCAGAGGGGGTATTAGTCAGGATATTTTTCAGGAGACACAGGCATACTAGTATGCCTGGTTAAATCCTATTTAGAATAGCCGTGTTAAAAAACATGGACTTAGATCAAAGTGAGTTAAAAAGAAACCAATGAAATGTTTAAGATTGAAACCTTTTGGAGGAAGAAAATTAAGGAGCTTGGCTTGTTTAGTTTAGTAAAATGGAGATTAAAAGGGGATATGATGACTCCTTAAATGTATATTTGTGAGGTGAATATTATGGAAGAAGAAAACCTGTCTAAGCTGAAAAAGCACCACCAAAATAAGATCACCTGGCTATAGACTAATTAAAGCTCCAATTTAGATGGAATTTCTAATTATCTGAGGAGTGAGGTTTTGGCAGTTTTGTATTCATCCATGGTTTTCTAAACCAAGTAATGGAGGGCAGATAATCTAAGTCTATTTAAGGCTGCACTGGATAAGTTTATGAAGGGGATGAAATGATAAAATAGGGAGTCCTGTTTCAATAATCTATGTGTATGATATAGAATTGTGAGTTTGCAGTCCCTAGGTTAGGGTGTAAAGGTAACTCTTTTGTGTCTAAAATGTCTTGTAATCTGATACCTCAGGGCTTTTGCTGATTACCAATCAGAGGATGAATTTATATTTTGGGGGTTGTGGAGAGGGAGACTCCTTCCTTCGGAACAGGTCTGGCCAACTGGTAACCTGTGGGCTGCATCTGGCCAGTGAGGGATTAAGATGCGGCCCCTGGGTTCATTCTCAGTTGCCATTCCCCCTATTGATCCTACTTATATGGTATCCAGGGTCTCCGGAGCAGAACAATATGAAGGGTGGGGGTGGCAGTGAGCTTGCTGCCTGTGTGATGTGCATGGGGAGTAACTTGGTAGCTCATGTAGCAATCCCAGTGGGGGACTTGGGCAGTGGAGGGCTTACATTGCTTCTGTAGCAGCGGAGCAGGTACTGCTTGGATGATGGTGCCTGGGTTGCAGCTCTCACTGTTCAGGGGATGATAGTGATGGGGGCTCATACTGTCCATGTGGTGGTGGCAGCATGGAAGCTCATGTTGTCTGCACATTAGGGCTCCAAGGGAGACCATGGGGCTATAGCCCCCTACTCTGGAGCACAGGGATACTGTCCACAGCTAAGGCGAGGGATCTTGACTGGAATGCACTGATGTTTTTGTCAATACCTAGAAAACCCAGATGTTCATGGCTAGATGTTTTTTGCTGTTTTACTCAAAGTCATACCAGTCACCAAATTTGTGTCCAGGAAGCTATTTTTCCCCTAGGTACACTTGGCACAGACTATGGGCAGTTTGCCTTCTTCTCTAGCATGGGGCATGGTCCTATTCCTAAAATCTTCTGAGCATATATTAGCCAACTACTTCTGTGTCATCGCAGCAGGAGGGTCTTGGCAGTACCCTCATCTTCTCTGCTCTTAACTCTGTTAGGTTATAAGCAGGGACCCTGGTTTTCTCTGTTTTAAAAAAAATCCCCAATTTTCAGATTAAAAAAGTAACTCCAAATCCATATTTTTCTGTCATCAAAATGAAACACCACTAATATATGGAGATTTTAATCATGGAAAAAATGTGGATTTTGGGTAACTTTTTTAAATCCAAAAATTGGGGATTTTTTTTAGAAGAGCAAACCAGAATTCCTGGTTATAAGTAGGGTCATACCTAGTATGTGGGGGCTGCCCCCCTGATTTCATGGGCAGAAGATGGGCCTGGGCAGACATTTTGTGGGTGGGGCATGGTGGGCCCCGCCCATGCATCTGATTGGCTGAGGGGGCCCAGTGGCCCTGCCGTTCACACCTGATTGGCTGAAAGGATTGTCCATTGATAAGTGGAGAGGGACAGGGCCACATGACAGGCAGCTCTGACAGTCAATCAGCAGTGAGGAGTGGGGGCAGCAGGCCTTTGATCATGCCCCCCATACCCTATTTCTGGGCCCCACCAGGATGTCACATCAAGCTGAAGACTGCTGGGTCCTTTTGAGGAGCCTGACCTTTCTTTTCTGCAAGTTTTTTTTTTTTTTTCCCCATGGATTTCATGGAGATTGCCTGGACTTCATGGGCAATGCCAGATTTCACAGAATCCATGAAATCTGCAAAATTGCAAATTTGGTAGGTCCCTAGTTATAAGGGGTTCTTGGCATCTTGGGTATTGTGCCTTGTAGATGGATGTGAGGATTTGAAGTGGCAATTTAGAAATTTGGAAGGTTGTATGGTTTCCACCTTTGGGTATTTTGAAATAAAAGTTACACAAATACTTGTCAGCATGCTGAAAGCATCTGGGTACCTATAGCCACCTGTTTACATTATGATTATACCACAATTATCACATTGATCATGGCATAAGTGGGCAGGGTGCTACATGCACACCCAATTTAAGGTGCTATAAAAAACATTCCACAGATAGCGTAGAACATTTCTATGGCTAGTTTGTGTGGCACCTTAAATTTTAATGTATGTCTGGGTTCAACAATCAGCTGATTGTTGTTCCTGGGGTGAGGATCACACCAGGGTATAGAACCAACTTCTGTGAAGTCATAGAAAGCATAGAAAATGAGGGTTGGAAGAAACCTCCGGAGGTCAGTCTAGTATATATCCAGTTGTGGAAATATTGTTTACCTTCCCTTCTAGTGGTTAGAACATTTGTCCAGAAAGTGGAAGACCTGGGTTCTAAGTCATTCTTACTCTAAGAAACTCAAACCTATATCTCCCATTTCCTAGCACGTTGTCCAAAAAACAGAATATAGAATAGTCTAGGTAGAGGCATTCTCCACCTTTCTTGCTGAAGCTAATGAAGCTTTTCACTGGACAGCTAAAACTGGAAAAGTCATGGGATCTGAAAACCCTGTGGCCTAGGGATGAGGGAATATCCCTAAAGAATCTTGGGGCACTTTTACACATGCTCCAGGGGTGGGTGGGGGTGCTTTAATTAGAGCGGCTCGGAGAGCTCTGAAAGCTCATTTGATGAGCTTTAGATCAAAAGCCGTCTGAGCTGCCATTTTGAAGTGTCAAGACAATGATACATGAGATGTGGAGGCTGGCTGGAACATGGCAATTATCACACTCCAGCAGACTCAATTAATCAAGTCTGTTTCAATGTACTTTAATTATAGCGCATCAGAGCAGCCTCGCAGCATGTCTACACACACCCTTGGGCACTAGTCTTACCAGATTATTTCTGGCTTTTCCTTTACTTTAACTACTGACCATCTAATAAAATATTCATCAGCAGTCCTGATATCAGGGACCAGAACTCAGGAAGGCCCACATCATGGGGCTAGAGAAGCACGCTCTTTATTCCTTGTTATCTTTTGGGGCCATGCCTCAGGACTGAAATAGGAAGGCAGAAAATAAAATATCTCTACCTCGGCTATCCTATAACCAAGCTGCTAGTGTGCTGTATTAGTGGGTGGGAGAGGTGATTTGAGTCCTGCCAAAGGAAGATCTAGAACCCAGTTATATGCATATATTTCTGACTGTTTGTAACTGTGCTCTGATAAACAATAGTTAGGGAGAATATATAAATAGATGTGTCCTTTGTAAGAAATGACAGCTAAAGCTCATTCTGAAAGCTTAAAGCATGGACAACATGATTGCAGAAAATTAATGATAAAATGTGAAGACAAAAAATATGATTCATTTCTATCATGTTACAGAGAGGTTAGCTGAATCATCAAAAACTGAAAGGACTCAAGAAGAATGACTTTTAACTGACTGTTCTAGAAAACAACACTTTTTTAGTAACTCATTTATTAAATATTGACTCAATGTATAACTGAAAAAGTAAGGTCAAAAGGACAATACTTCTAATTGGTTATCAGTCTTTATATAATGTTTTAAGTCAGTCATCTTTTTCTCCACTCTTTTATCATGCATAGTTATGAAACCAGCATGGTTTTATTTTGATGAAGGCAGGATACTCATTTGGCAGGAATGATTCAAGAGTCTCCTGTTCTTGATTGTTAAAATGAACCCCATATCTGAAAGAATGTCCTGCCCTTACACATTTGTCGATAGATAGCTTCTGATTTTAAAAAAAGGCTATCTTTGTGAACAGCAACCAGAATTTTGATGTTTCTGTCCTATAGGTGATGAGCTTATCATTCACATCTGTAGGTGATTCTGAAAGATATCTATCTGCAAGAAGTCATCAGGCTGTGTAGGGAGAAGAGAAATTTGAATAGTTATGAGAATTCATTACTTGGAAAATACTGACTGTAATTCTTAACTTGATGAAGGAGAAAAAGACAGATAGGAGAAGAAGAAAGCTGGAAAAATGCAAGAGGGTTCCATAACCTTTTCCATTTTAAGATGCACTAAGTTTAGATAAACTTTGCTCAGCTTAGTTTACTGTTGTGAGTGAGTGCCTAAATAAATGCTGAAATAAGAATGGGTGTGGTGTACATTCTGGCTGAGGACAAACTGTGAAACCATCTCTAGCATACCCAGTGTCTCCAGCCTGAAGATGCATTATGTGCTACTTCTTAGTGGAACAATAGCAATGCTAAAATCCTTTTGATGCCTGAGAGTTAAAGAATGGAAACCTGAGTGCACCTGAGTCAGTAACAAAACTTTTTTATTTAACTGGGGGCAAGACTTCAGACACAGTGTAGTTTTTCTCACAGAGATTGCTCCTCAAGCTTAGCTGCGAGTCAAAGGAAGTTGCTGGATATAGCATGACATGATTATTATTTGTTTCCACATCACCTCAGAAAAAGAGAGGTGCTAGGACTTCTTCCAAGGGCAAGGAAAAAGAATATGTTGAATACAAATAATATAATAAAAGAAAAGAAAAGAGAGAGCATTAAAGTTTGCTAGCCACATTTGCTCCTCTCTTAACACATTTTTTTCTTGGAAAGAAACATGGCACGACCTCAGAAGGCAAAATAAGAAAAGTAAAAGACAATTTCTTTTGCTGTTGGAAGTGTATGAAAAGAAAGAGGATAATGCAAATAGTGAGACCTACTAACCTACTCCTCCACTGTGAGACAAACAGCACTCTTTTACTAGAATGCATAGTTACCAAATTGTTTCAGCTTTATAGTTTATTGTACAGCACTCCATGCTCTCCAAGGAATTAAAACAATACAGCATATTTACACACACTGTATGATAATGTTACTAAGGGTCCTATCCCAATACAAACTGTCATTTTTCTATCTAATTGAACTTGATATACATTCATAAATAGCTGAGGAATATGGTCTCCTGAAGAAATGATATATGCCATTATATTAAATGATTTTTCAGAGGGAATATTCAGGTGTGAGTTATCATTAGGGAAGTGAGATTAATTTATGACAAAAAGTGACAGACAGATGGACTAAGCTACATGGAAACTGTAACAAAAAGCTACAGGTAGTCATACATAAGAGCACATTTACACTTGTAAGCCAGCACACATTTATTCACAGCACAGTATGCACATTTTCAAACACCTTTGGTGGGAGGCGGGGGCGGGGGTCACACCAGCATAGAAATAGATAGATTGAAATGGATTACTGCCTGCAGATTAGTTTAGAGGAGAAAGTATCATGTCTGTGTTTTATACACCATGGCTAATGCAGAAGGAGTAAAGCAGGGAGCGGGTGTCTGCTGTCTCTGAATGCATTTAGTGGGAATGATGAATGAGCAGTATATCCAGCGCTTCAGTTTGGATAGAAAATTCATCTTAGACCATTGTTATTTACTTGGTGGGCACCTGGAGAGTAGGTCAAAGCAAAGTCATCCTCCTCCAGTCTGACAGGAAGTACTGAGTGTCATTTCTGATTTTGATTACAAACTAGGCTGACCTTAATCCTTGGCCAATATGTTCCTATGAAATGAATCTACACACCTTTTAAAAAACATGGTTAAAGCTAAACAAAGAAAACAACCCCAAATAACATCTACTTCTTTTCAATCTCATCTCTAGTATGTAGTCAAAACATCTTCAAATATAGAAACCCTGAAAATGATCCTTGTCTTTTACTCCCATGCAGCTGCCTACCCAATATGGAGATGTTCCTCAATATTTTTCACCAGCTGGAAGCTCAGTTGCAGCTGCAGCTGTGCTCACTGGGCATAATATACTATTCTGCACACATAAAAGGAACAGTGCAAAGTCAACATTCATGATTTAAAGGAACAGCAATGATAGGCTCCAAGAAAATAAGTTTCTGAGTAGTAGCTGATCACCAGGGATCCTGGTTTTCTCTCATTAAAAATTGCAAATCCTCTGATTTAAAAATGGCAAGTTCTCTGATTAAAAACCTAAAATCTGTGATAAAAATTAAAGGCCCCCCCTACAGCCCCCGCCCAGCACTGCTGGTGCCCTGCACTCCCCCTCACAGCAGCCCCTCAGACCCACAGACATGCAGACACAGAGGAACACACAGACACTGACACCCACCCCAGCAGGTAAGTGTGTGTGGAGGAAAGGGGCAGGGCAGAGCAGGGGAAAGGAAAGGTGCTGGGGGGGTAGATCAAGAAGTGCCTCTGTGCCCACTCCCAGGAGCAGGGTCAGGGGGTGAGGGCACGGGTGCCACTCTGCGGGCCACACACATGTCAGCCAGCCTGATGGGGGGTTTGCACATGGAGGCTGCAACTGCAACTCTGCCACTGCACCCTGTGCTACCTTCCCACGGCCACCTGCACGGCTTTGTGGGCAAGTGGCACAGTGCACGACAGCAGCAGTGCAGTGGCAACCACTGTGTGTGGACCTCATACATGCTGCCTGGCTGGGGGGTACAAAAGGGGGCTTGCATGCAGTGGCCACCACTGCACCACTGCTTATGCCCTGCGACTGACTGCATGGCTCCGTGGTGGTGCAGGGTGGTGGTGGCTGCATGCTGGCTGGGTGGAGGGGCTTTGCAGGCAAGTGCTGCCACTGCAGAGCCATGGCCTTCACCCCTGGATTGTAGAAATAAATGGGGTTTGGGAGATGTGGGGCAGGGCTGAGGAAGATGGTTGGAGGCTGAGAGAGTGCAGGGTGCTGCCAGTCCCAGGCAGCACGCCACAGCCAGGAGCAGGGACAGGGGGTGAGGGCAGGGGTGCCCCTCTGCAGGGAGCTTTGTGGGCAAGCGATGTAGGGCATGGTGTGGTGGTGCCCTGCATGTGCGGGCCTCACACATGCCACCCGGTCATATGCCCGGGGGAGGGGGAGGCTTATATGAGGCCAGCTGCACAGCTCTGTGTCTGGCTCTGCAGCGGCGGTGAGGGACAGGGGCTGGGGGGCCAGCGGGGCTTGCATGGAGCGGCTGCTGCTGCTTATCTTGGGGCTATGCCAGCGGTGACAGCTGCTGTGTACAAAACCTCCCCTCGCTGCTGCTGCTGCTGCGGAGCCATGCTTGGAGCTGTGCAGCTGGCTGCAGGGTGGCAGCAGCAGTGTGGTGCTGGCTGTGGCCGCTGTGTGGTGCAGGATGGTGGTGGGGATGGCTGCGTGCCACCCAACTGCCACCACACTGCTGCTGCTGCACTGCAGCTGGCTCTGTGGTGGCAGCAGTGGTGTGGGGAGCTTGTGTATGCAGCACCTGTCACTTCTGGCATGGCCCCACAGGTAAGCGGCAGTGGCCACCAGGTGCAAGCCCTCCCAGCCACCATCCCTCACCACTGCTGCAAAGCCAGCCACAGAGCTGTGCAGCCGGCTATAAATGAGCTTCCCCCTCCTCCTCCCCTGGACAACTGGCTGGGCAGAATGTGTGTGGCTCACACATGGTGGGCACCACCACACCGCGCTCCGCATCGTTTGCCCACAAAACCCCTCCGCAGAGGGGCACCCCTGCCCTCACCTCCTGGCCCTGCTCCTGGCTGCAGGGTTCTGCCTGAGGCTGGCAGCACCCCGTGCTCCCTCAGTCCCCAGCCATCTTCCCCAGCCCTACCACACAGCCCCCAAGCCCCACTTACCTCTATGATCCAGGGGCGAAGGGCAAGTCTGAGCCTAAGCCCAGCCTTGCCTGCCTCAGAGGCTCAGGCCCTGCCCTTCCCCCTCTCCCTCCCCCTCCAGGCAGGGCTGAGTGTTTCCCGCCCTTACTGCAATCAGTTCTTGCAAGCCAGGGCTATGCCAGCTTGCAAGACCTCTTTGCAAAAGTGTAGAATCCTCGTATTTCTCTGCTAAAAAGGGAAATCCGTGTTTTCTCCAATAAAACAGGGAATTCATAGTTTTCTTTATTTTTCTATGGGAAACAGAACTCAGATCCCTGCTGATCACTCTCTAACACAGAACCTTAGAAAGTTTGCTTATCATTAAGATTAAGCTCACTGAAAGATAATGTCTCATATCATCAAAGGGAGTTTACATTAAATACTGTTGCTGTTTTAAAACAAACAAACAAACAAACAAACAAACAACCCAGAACTGATAGGAACTGAAATCCCAACTCCTAAAATAACATTATTGACATGTATTAACCATTCCTCTTTTCCCCATGAGTCTACAGATTGTGCTAAGGAGCTAGGCTCTGAAGCTGAGGCTCTGACAGATACTAACCCACTGTGAATCCACTGTGTGATATTTTAAGGGCTTTGGCACAGGTTAACTTACAAAAGTAAGGAAGACATTTAAAATAAGAGCAGTCATTAGTTAAAGAGTGGTAAACTGTCATATGTACCCTCTAAAAATTTCAAAGATATGCCACTCCAGCTGAGGGGTATCTTTGATTTGTTTTGCCCTGGATGTTCCAGGGTATTGTATGGGTGCTCTGGGGAAATCAACAATCTTACCTTCATTCTTCTGGCATCACAGGATACACAGGTCTCAACCACTCTACTCCTTCCCACCCACCAAATCTTTGCAGAGAGACCATGTAACCCAGTTTCATGATTGCACTGCCTGAGAGCTCCATGCTCAGCATGGAGTTGCTGGGGCTTTGTTCAAAGTAGATGTTGCGGCAGGGAGAAGTTTGCATGTCCCAGCCTCATGGTCTCTCTGCCCAAGGAGGTTATGCAGGTCTGAAAAAAACACGAAGGCTCCTGACACTGACACTGTTCTAAAAATTCCATAATTTTATGACAGCACAACTTTCCACAGATTCCTGACATTATACAGGTAACCTGTGCCAAGGCCCTAAGTTGTGGGCAGCTGCTTATTATCCACATAGACCATTCACAAGGCATGGAGGTATTCTGGACACAGCCACTTTCTTCTGGAACCATTCCCTGTATCTGTGGTTGGTATTAGGGCTGTGCAAAGCTTTGGGCGGTGATTTAATTTGGAGGAGATTTGGCCCAATTCGGTGGCCAAATCACCAAATCGAATTAGGGGACCAATTAAAAAGTCTGAAGAGATTAAAAAATCTCTGAATCTTCAGAAAAGATTCAGAGAGCTTTGACAATATGGGCAGTCCCCGGAGGCTGCAGCAGGGAGCTGCAGCTGGACTAGGGAATGCTGGTAAGTAGGGGCAGGGAAGGGGGGACTGGAGGAGGTGACCATGGAGGGACCCCTGCCAGCCCCAATTCCCTGCCTGATCCCCCAGCCCCCTGACCCCCATCTGCTCCCCCAGCCCACCCCATGGCTGCCCCGCCTGCCCTAGCTCCCTGTGCTTTAAAAAAAAGTTCCTAC
>NW_005842837.1:190114-193628 GCF_000455745.1 Alligator sinensis
TGGGGGGGTGGGGGGGCTTATGGGAGAGCCCCCCATGCAGTGTGGGGTAGTGGAGGGCAGCAAGGATTGCCACCCCACCTGACAGCACCCGGTAAGCCGGGTCTTTTTTTTTTTCAAAGTGCCGGGAGCTGAGCCAAGTGGGGCAGCCATTGGCCTGGCTAATTCAAAGATTCAGCAGCAGCTGAATCTCTGAATCAGATTCGGTCAACTGATTCAGAATAGTGATTCTAATCACTAAATTGAATAACTGTCCCCCAAATCAGCCGAATCCAAATCCAAAGTGAATACTAGCTGCTTCACACAGGCCTAGTTGGTAAGGTATTATGGGGCATGTATACACATGCTCTGGGGGGTGGGGGAGCGCTTTAATGAAAGCGGCTCTGAGAGTCGCTTTAATTAAAGTGCACGGACCATCTCGTGTATCAGTGTCCCTGTGCTTCAAAATTATGACGGGGTGATTTTTTAAAAGCTCATTCAATGAGCTTTAGATAAAATGCTTCCCCTGCCAATTTGAAGTGCGGGGATGCTGATACATAGTGTGCGGGCCGGGAGCGACCCGAGCCCTTTTCCGCGCTGCATGTGGGCTGTGGCCAGCAGCCCGGGCACGCCAGGTCGGAGAGGGAAGGCCGTCGAGCTGGAATTAGGCACAAACGCGAAGCGGTAGTTTTAAAGATTGTTTACTTACACTGAGATGGCAGTGGTGCAGGCAGGAAAACTTGCTTGAGTTGCGGTTACAGACAGAAAAGAAAACAAAACTTGAACCTGCAGGGCACGAGGGTACGTCGCAAAGGGTTCCGGCGACAGGAAGATATAAAATACGAGGGTACGTCGCAATGGGTTTCGGCGACGGGAAGATAAACCTGCAGGACTTGAACCCGGGTAGAAGAGCTCTGAGATCGGTCAAGGATTCACACGAAGTTTGCTAGGCTCCGTGGGTCCGGTTCTTTTGCACGCGGGAAGGGATACGTCTGGACTGCGCTCGGCGACAGGGAGAGGCTAGAGGTTGATCGAACCTCTGTTGCCTGCTTGAAATGCACTGGGTCCGTAAGGATCCGCAGCACTTAGAGATCTTCACACAGCGTGAAGTCTCCTCCTCCCTTGTTCGTGGAGTCCTCCAACTTGGGCAGAAAGCACTCAAGCCTTTTATACGGCTAGCAAGCCAATCACTAGCTGCCACGTGTGGATAATTTAGAAATGGCCAATAATGCATAAAAACGGCGGGAACTCTTTGCAACGAGCATTTTTATGCTACAACAAAGAAATGCACCCTGCAAAGAAAGCTTCAAATTGGCGGGAAATTCTCCCTTGCACCGGGGTTCTCTTTTTCAGCAGAAAACTCCACAGTGCAAAGAAGCTATAATTTAGCGGGGACAATTTAGCAGCACTGAAGCACACAAAAACAAAAATCACACCCTTTGGGTTGTGACACATAGGACATGGAGGCTGGCTGGAGCATGGTAATTAGTTACCATGCTCCAGCAGACTTGATTAATTGAGGCTGCTCTGATGTGTTGTACTTACAGTGCAATGGACCAGCCTCCATACTTGTATATAGACACCCATAAAGACTACCATGAATCTTTGTTTATTAGGAGACTCCCCTTAGGAAGAGGCAATCCCCAGGAATAAATTAAGACAGGTTAGCTGTCTCTCTTGGGTTGCCAGAATGGCACAAAGCAGTAGTGTTAGGGCCAAAAATCTAGTCCTTTCTTGCTTTTTTCAGTAGAAAGTTTAGGCTCTGTGATTCCTTGCAAATCAGTCCAGTGGCTCTATAGTAAAAGCCCAGAGAAAAGAATGAATGTTTCTATTAACACAGCTTTCTATGCTTTAATATTTCAGTGGAGTCATTTCAAAGATACCATTTTGTTACTATGTTTAAGTTGACCTATGAGACCAGGTCTGTCATTTTCGGATATCAGGTTACAAATTTACTTCATTAAAACATAATGCCCTCTAAAATTACTAAACCAAAAATAGGCCAAATTTTTCAAGCAGTACAGTCAGTATAAAGATGTCTATATGATACTGAAGAAATTAGTAAAATGATAAAATGTTATGTTTTATAAATTTTTTACAAAGTCATATCTGTGCTTCTGCTTCAGATGTGAAGGGGCCTCATAAATCTAGTGGAACATAAAGTTCTGCAATAAGCATTGTCATTAGTTACTTGGCCATTTTATATAAAGTCAAATAATGTACAAAACCCCCACAGTTCTGCCTAAATAAATAATTTATACTTAGAATTTAGGTGAGTATGTTTCCCCTGATATAAATGGTCCTGTGGAAACAAATTCTGTTAAAATGTATAAGCCACCAAGATACCCAGATTTAAACTGTGTGTACGCAAATATAAGAGAAAGATGATTGGGAGAATACAGATATGCAGCTAAGCTGCTTTTTTTTAAACCTTTTTTTAAGCCCTATTAATTGGAACTGCTGTGGGCTTTTGTAGACTGTGCTAAGGTTAACCACTTGGGTTAAGCTTGTACATTAGAAATTCCACAGTGTTATCTAAACATGTCCATCACATTTCAATGGTGTTTAGCTTTATATTAGTAACAGAATGTCTCAGTATCATTAAAAGAAACACTCATACAAAATTCAGCAGCAGCAACTTCCTTTCCCAAAGGATTATATTAATAGAATCATAGAAAATGAGAGTTTGAAGGGACCTCAGGATGTCATCTAGTCCTATCCCCTGCTCAAAGCAGGACCATCCCAAACTAGATTATAATAATCAAGGCTTTACCTGGGTCTTAGAAACCTCCAAGGATGGAGATTCCACCACCTCTCTGGGTAACTGGTTGCACTGCTTCATCACCCTCCTAGGAGAGGTACAAAAAGCCCAAATCAGTCTAAGTTACAGTTTTCTGTAAGTGGCATAGTTTAGGGCTAAATACAAAGGTTGCACTTAATGAGCTTAAAGAACTCAGAAGGAGCTTTACAACTGTAACTGAAAGCTGGTTTATGATGCACAAAGCATTTTAAAAATGGCAGATCTCACTCTATGTTAACCCTAGATGGATGTGTGCTAACCTAAAGCACTTCCTGTTGGAATGCTTTATCTAACTTCTGTGCTAGATCCTGTCTCTAATGGGTTATGTAATAGAGAAAATCCCACACAATTTACTGATTCGTTTGATGCACTGGCTGGGGGAGTATTTAGTTGATTGCATGATTTCACAATGATTGCACACTTAATTCATACAACACAATTTTATTTTAAAATTCTTTGCTACGCATATAACACTGCTTAGCTTTAAGAAATACTACAAACATTAAGAACACAATAATTACATATATTAGAAACAATGCTCCAAATGCACTTCTTTCCCAAACAATTACAATTACAACTCAAAGTTAAATTTGAATCAATACTATTATTTTCATGATATACTTACAATCCTAGAATTCCGAGAAGCCAAACACCTAGATATGGTTTCATTCCTCAGTAGTACAATTTAATGGGTTGGCCTCAGTAGTACGGTTCAATGGACTTGCCTCAGCAGTACGG
>NW_005842837.1:193695-199568 GCF_000455745.1 Alligator sinensis
AGGTTACCTCCAAATTGGGACAGTAGGTTACAGTTTTTATTGAGTGAGTTGCTGTCTTGAGCCCCTCCTACCCAAACCTGTCACTACTCCCAAATTTGGGCCTGGATCTTACTTAACAGATTCTTTTGCTTGGTAATCCGTTTCTTTTGTTGATCATTTAATTACTTTGAGGAATTTCCATATCACTGAATTGACTTTTATTTCGAATCTTGTCAAAGGCCCTAGGGTTTGATCTCTCAGAATGTGGGATTTTTGTTTAAGGGTCATTTTTATGTTAACTTTGTTAAAGGCCTCTAAAGATAAAATTCAAGAGTTAAGACTTTGAGCAAAGTCAGGACCTTCAGCATGTAGACCAAAACAATGGCCTAGATAAGAAGATAAATCTTGTCTTCTTTCTAAACTGGCTAATGGGCAACTATTACAAACATTCAAACTATTACATTCAGTATGACAGATCCCATTGAGAGTTAACTTACAGCATGGTCCTTTAGCTTCAAATTAAGCTTGCTTGCTTTGCCTGAGCAGTCAGGCTGGCCCCACACCCTCAGTTGTTACTGGTCTGAGTCAGTTGCAACCTCTGATCTCAGCCCCACGTGTAGCCTGGCCAGGGCAGGGTGGGGAAAGGGGTGTTTCTGTCCCCGCAGCTGCCTGGCTCCACGGTGTGACATGGCACACCTGGGGGGTGGTGAGGGGGAAGGAGTCCAGGGTCTCTCTCACAACAGCCACTGACAGATCAGTCCCTATCCCTGCCCTACCCCCTGCCAGCTGGTGACTGCCAGCAGTGGCTGGGGAAGGAAATGAGCACAAGGGACCCTCTGCTGCAAGGATCCTACCACAGTTTGATGGCTTGGGGCACTGGAGGGGCTGGTCTAGGTCATGGGGCCCAAGCAACCTGGAAGCTGTAGTCAGAAACTGCTACTCTGGCTTTTCACTGTGCTGGGAACTCTGGTAGGGAGGTGTGTGGAAAAGGAGCCAGCCTACCGCCAGGCTCTTCTCTCCCAGCAAGACCTTCGCTGGAAACCTGTGGGCTGGCCAAAGTCTCTTTGTCTCCCATGGCAGACCAAGACAGATTAATTAGCTGGGCAGACCAGAACTAGATGATGTTCAACACTGAAAAGTGTAAAGTGCTTCATCTGTGGAGGAAAAATCTGGAACAAATTTACAGGCTTGATGGAGCTTTGCTAGCTAGCACCACATCCAGAAGGGACCTGGAGGTCATAATTGACCATAACATGAATATGAGCCACCAGTGATGCTACAGTTAGCAGAGCAAACAATACGCTGGCATGCATCAAACGATGCATCGCAAGCAAAACTAAGGAAGTTATTCTCTCACTTTACTCAGCAATGGTGATGCTGCAGCTAGAGTACTGTGTCCAGTTCTGGGTGCCACACTTCAAGAAGGATGTGGAGAAGCTTGAGAAAGTCCAGGAAAGAGCCACTCGTATGATTAGAGGCCTGAAGAGCAAGCCATATGAGGAAAGGCTGATGGATATGGGACTATTCATCCTAGAAAAGAGAAGACTTTGGGGGGATTTGGTGGCAGCTACAAATATATTAGGGGTGAGCATCAGGGGCTAGGCAAACAACCATTCACCAAAGGTCCCCAGGGAAAAAACCAGGACCAACAGTCCTAAACTCCTAGAAAAAGGTTTCAGATTCGATATAAGGAAAAACTTTTTCACCGTTTGTGTGGCCAGACTCTGGAATAGACTCCCAGAGGTGGTGGTGCAGGCACCTACACTGAAGATCTTCAAAAGGAGACTGGATGCACATCTTGCTGGGGTTATTTGACCCCAACAGTTTTTCCTGCCCAGAGTAGGGGGCAGAACCCAATGATCTCACACTTCCCTTCCAGCCCTAACCTTCTGTGAATCTGTAAATGTCATTATTTTAGACCCTGACATGCTTGTGTGGATCTCAGCTTAAATGATTTGCCCAAGGTCACATAAGGAGTTTGTGGCAGAGTTCACAAATGAACTCTAATCTCCTGAGTCCCACACCAGTGCATTAAGGACAAGACTGACTCCCTCCTCTTGCTAACAGTCAACTCTGGATCTCTATTTGGCAAACTGCCTTAACTGTCACAATCGCTTACATAAACACTAGAGTGTAGAGAACATTCTGATTATTGTATGCAACATCTACAGTTAATTTTGATATTCTTTTCCAGGTCATCACATTTTGCAAGATCTGCTTAAACCAAATAACTTGTCCATACTCTGCTCAAACAAATAGACCAGTCAAAATGCCACCCCATACTGTTTATGCTTGAATAATGTTAGAAGCATTAGAAAACCATTAATGCCTACTTGACACTACTTGATTAATAGTCATAAAATGAAAAAAAAAACACCTTTTCGTTTTTATATGTCTTGCAATACAATTGGCAGTAAATCCTTGCAACAGTAGAATCATAGAAAAGTAAGCATAGAAAAGTAGTCCAACCCCCCACCAGAGGCGGAATCATCCCTACCCAAACCGTTCTGCACAAATACAGTGTCTAATGTAGTAGAAAAACTACACAGTCAACCTTGACACAACCACAAGGCACAACATCCTAACCAGCCACAGGTAATGCAGAGGGACAACAGTGGCCAATGTCCTGCTGCTGTGAGGGATTTTACAATATGATCAACAAAATCCAAGAAAGAAGGCCATATAATCATGTTCCCCACTACAGGTGAAGGCAAAAATCTCTGCAGTTTATACCAATCTAACCATGAGGAAAAAATCCTTCCTAACCCCAAATACAGCAATCAGTCTAACCCTGAGCAGAGGGGCAAAACTCTCTAGCCAGGGACATCCGGGTTTAAGTCCCAGTAGGAGCGTAGTATTGCAGTGACTACAAGTGCTTTGATTGTTTATCTTGTTATTGACTATAATTGCTTTGACTGTTTGTTTTATTATTTCCCTTTTTATATAAGGAGAAGATTTAACCATTAAGATAAAGTAAATTTTGTTATGATTTACTTTGTTATGATTTCCTTTTTACTATAATTTGATCAGTCATTATTAGTACTTGGAATTAACCATCTATTTTAAATGTCTTATTGCCTAGCATAAATGTATTTGACATATTGGTCTCATGACTTTGGATCTTAAATTTAGTATAAGGGAAACGCTTGTGTCTGGGTTTGTGGTATGCCTGGTGTGTGTGGATGTGTCTAGCTTATGTGGAACGAAAGAGTGAATGATGGACCTTCTGTGGTTTAATGGTTAAGGGCTGCAGCGGACATTGAGTCAGCAGTGAAGGATTACCAAATACTAACTCATGCTCCATCCTGATGGCTGAAGACTGCAAGCGACGGCCCCTGACAATCGCAGACCACAAAGCCAGAAGATCATGACCTACTAATCCCAGCCTGCTGACAGGACAAGGAGGATGGCCTTCGCAAATGACTCAGCGAAATCCATAGGCTGGTATGGACAGCTATCGCTATAAAGAATGAACACAAAGACAAGGCTTTGGGTCTCTTCCATGTGCAAGAAGGAGTTTTGGGTGCATCCAACAAGACCTGACTCCAACTCTCTTGGTAAGCCTGGCCGGCCAGCAGACTGACCTTGAGCAACTTTAAAACTTGGTAACACCTTAACCTTTGCAGGACTGTCTTACTTCTGTGTGTGTGCTTGTTTCCTTTGAATGAATGAATGAATGAATGAATATGCATGGGAATGGGTGAGGCAAATAACCTTACTGTTCTTTATTCTCTTTATGCTGCATGTTTTATGTTCCAATAAATGTGGCATTGTGCCTTATCCCCTGATAAGATTCCGCCTTGTTTTTAATTCACACTGTACACCCTGCACACACAGCAAGAGTCCTGGTACACCCCTTGGTTACAGTCAACATCCAACGCTTCTGAGGAAGGCAAATACTTCCCTGCGCCCAACTCCTGGCACATGTAGCAGCAGAATGTGGGGGATAAATTCTTTCCTAGCCCCATGTGGCAGTCACCAAATCCCAGGAACATGGGAAATACCACAGTAGAGCTTAGGCATAGTACTCCTATATCTCTCCTGACCAACGTTCATCCAACATCTTCTTGAGTACTTCCAATGATAGACTGTCTAGGAAAGTTATGGAATCTCTATTTCATTGCCTCACTGTTCTAACAGTGAAGAAGTTTTTTTGTGATACTCAATCCAAATCTACTTTGCTGCAACTTCAAGCCATTGGTCTGCTCTGTGCTCCCTGCAAGAGGGAAAAGGCATTTTCTCCCTTCTTTATGGCAGCCCTTCCAGTATTTGAAGACACGCTATCATGTCTTCAAAGACACCCTTAAGCATCTTTCCCATGACCTGAACATGTCCATTTCTTTCAACCTCTCTTCACACAGAGGTTGAAAGAAATCTTCTTTTAGCCCTTCATCACTTTTTCCCCTAATTTCAGACCCTCTCTGTGTCTTTTTAAAAATTTGATACCCAAAACTGCACACAGTATTCTAGATAAGTCCTAACCAATGTAAAATACACACTATCAACTCCCATGTCTTGCATTTGATTCTTTTACTGAGGCAACACAAAACTGCATTCATCTTTTGCACAACTACATCACACTGCAGACTCCTCTTGAGTCTGTGATCCATCAAAACTCCCAGATTCTTTCTGTAGTGCTGCCATCCAGTCAGGTATCACCCATTTTGTATTCTTGTGTTTGATTATTCCTCCCAAGGTGTAGCACCTTATATTTGTCAGCTTTGAACCTCACCCTGTTAGTAAGGCTGTGCAAAGCTTCGGTCCCTGATTCTATTTGAAGGAAATTCAGCCTGATTCAGCAGCCAATCTCCAAATCTGAATTGAATCAGGAGACCTATTAATTTCTCTGAATTGAATCAGATGCCTCCAATTAGATTCAGAGACATTCGGAGAGATTTGGTGATTCGGATATAGTCACAGCTTTATACATTTTTTCTACATACCTCAAGGTACCAGGCAGCTCATGAGCACTGAGATGGTGGGGCAGATGAAACATCCCACAGGAGCATGGGGGGTCCCCAGCGCACTCAGTGGTGGACCCAGAAGTGCTTCTGGTCCACTTCTGGGTCCACCACAAAGTGCATGGGGGACACCCCGCACCCCCCAGTGTGGTGACTAGTGCCTCCTGGGTCTAAGGAGGCACCTGGGGTCTCCCCGTGGCCAATCGCTGAGCAGGGTAGAGGGCATGATGGGGGAGGGGGGTCCCCTGCACACTTGGTGGCGGGCCCAGAAGTGGATGGAAGTACTTCTGATCCACTTCAGGGTCCACCTCTGAGCATGCGAGGGAGGGGGGGCATGCTCCTGTTGGACGCTCCATCTGCCCCACCATATTAGCATTCATGAGCCATGCCTGGTACTTCGAGGTATGTAGAAAAATATATAAAGCTGTGTTTACAGCTGAATCACTGATTTTATGAATTGGAATCAAATCATCAGATTCGAGTTTGGCTGAATCAAATTGGGACAGTGATCTCAATCAGCTAATCGAATCACTGTCCCATGAATCAGGCCGAATCCAAATCCAAATTGAATACAGTCCGCTTTGCACATCCCTACCTGTTAGCTCTAGCCCAGCTTTCCAGTTTGTCAAGATCCATCTGAATTGTGCTCCCATCCTCATAATCTTTCATAGTTTCATGTTGCCAGCCAACTTGCTTGTGGCTATTGAGGCAGTTGTCTATCCACATTATAGTAGTTTTTGCCTCAGACGGCCAGGGCCGACTCGAGTTACGCTCGTACGTCAGGGCGGGCTGGTGAATGGAGAGGCAGACCGAACTTATTGGTTGTAAAAAACTTTACTCACGCCTCTTGCAATCACGACGCAGGTGGTCCGGTCGTCGGAACAACCACACGAGTTGTTCCAGCTGGCGGGGCCCAAGCCAGTTAATCCGTCC
>NW_005842837.1:199898-222485 GCF_000455745.1 Alligator sinensis
TTGATCGGCAGCCGCAAGTCAGATAACTTCAGAGGCACTCTGCAGCGTGCTCAAAGCTCTTCGACTTGGGCGGAAGTTGCGCGGAATTTTAAACGGCCAGCGAGTCAATTACTAGCCGCCACGTGTGAATAATTTAGCACTGGCCAATAGCCGGGCACAAATTTGCATCCAACTAGTGGGAACTCTTTGCACCGTGCATCTCTGTGCTGCAAAGAAGAAATGCATCCTGCAAAGGAAACTGCAAATTGGCGGGAACTCTCTCCTGCACACAGGTTCTTAATTGCAGCAGAACACTCTGCCGTGCAAAGGAGCTCTCATGTGGCCAGGAAATTCCATAGTGCCGAGGCACAAAAAATCACTGGGTCGTGACAGTTTTGTCCAGCCCATATTTCTCTAATTTGTTTATGAGAAGGTCATGTGCTGAAGTCCAGATCACCATACCAGGTGCATTTCCTCCACCCATCCAAGTAGTTACTTTGTTGAAGAAGGGGATCAAGTTTGTTTGGCATGATTTTCTCTTGGTAAATCCATGCTGGCTACTTGTGTTCCACCTTTCCTTATTTGCAAATAGACTTCCTTATACTTCCCTCCAGTAACTTCCCAAGTATTATCCTTCTTTTTGCCTTTTTTAAAAAGGGGCATTACACTGGCCCTTTTCCATACCTTTGCATGCACATGTGGACATATACAGAGTGAACTGTGAGTGCAGTTAACTCCTAGGCAAACTCACTCTTTGTTTCCTTCTCCTCTGTTTGCTCCAGTATATCACATTCAGAACACCTGTACAACAATTTGGATACAATAAGGATATGCTTGGGGATAATGGTTTACCTGGGTATAAATTAGATGATGAGATGAAATAAGACCTGGGGATAAATAAATAAAAACATCAATTTGAACTGTGTTGTAATGTTATTTAAAAGCATTGCACATTTTCTAACCTAAATTCATAGAAAACCTCTAAAAGCCATTTCAGTTGGAATTCAGTGTCTCCTCTGTGCTGTTCTTCCCTATTTCTATTAATAATTCTTACTTCCAACCCATTCATTGACTTTTGCCAATTCCTTGATGTTCATTATTCTCTTTTACCATCAGAATCTAATGGCACAAGGCCTTTTGTTCTCCTTCCCAGTGATTTGTAGTGAAAGAGGTTACTTGCTAAATACTAAGGCCTAGTCTAAGGGCAAGAACAGAACAATTTGGGATGCATCCCACAGCAGGAAGAAACTGATGGGACAACAACCTTTCCTTCTTCATTCTGATTTCTCCCCAAAAAGGTGCATGCCTTATTTGAGGTGGTGTGCTGTGGAGAAAATGGGGACTATTGTATAGTTAGTGTATTGGGCTGTTGAAAATATAGTTTCAACAAATGGGAAATTTAAAAAATAATCTACAGAGAAATTCCTACACAACTGCATAATGGGTTAAAAGACTACATGCCACCCTAGTCATACAAGTGCATGGATATCATGAGCTAGATTTACCACAAAAAAAAAAAGAAAAAAAAAAGAGAGAGAGAGAGAGTCAGGTGTCAATTTCTAAAACCTAACATAATTCAAATATCTTTATATCAGACACAAATACAAGGCTCTGCAAATCAGAGAAAAATTGTTAAATCTTTCTTATATTCATTTCACTCTTTAACATTAAAAAACTATTCTTTTGTGAATTAGTAAGCAATAAAGTTTGATTTTGTTAACCTTTATTCAAAGAACTTATTTTGGCACAAATTATTAATATTATTTTTCTCAAGACACAGTATATCTTCTTGTTTACCCATTCAGTGAGACAGTGTATGCTAAGTCCCTAGCATGTCAGCATTTTCTATGACTTTTTCTGTGTTATGACATCAGATGCGGTAGATAACATCTCACTGATCACTTAGTGCAACTGGCATTCTGCCACAATTACTAAACTCAGATAAAGATTTCTAGCTCTAGAGAGCTCTGGGGATAAAATGAGGCTTTTAAAAGCTGTAAGTAATTAGCTGAAATGTTTATAAAAGAAAAAAAGTAAGTATGCTAAACTTTTTTTTTCAACTGAAGTATTTACATTTTCTGACTGACAAAGCTCTTTAATCCAGTTTTGTGTGGGTGTGCCAACTTCTCTTAAAGGGAAGTCATATTAAAGCTTTCCCATGACTGTTAATTACTATTGAAGCATTTCCTAGAAAGGATTCTTACCTTATCCCATCATCTGTCTGTCTTTCAGAGACCCTGACTTCTTATATATTATGTAAAACTTAGTCCACATAATGAAATAAATACATCAAATTATAAAGGCATATAAAAATCCTAATCACTTGCAGCTTCTCACCACATAATAAGAAAATTTCAAATCACATTAAATACACTAAAATAATCCTATCTAAATATAGGGCTAGACTGTGATCCAAGAAGAAAGCTGAAAGGGGTTTCACTGTCCTGAAGAAGAAGCAAAGAGTCTAGCTGGACCAGAAACTATATAAAATTTGTCATAAAAAAGCTAGAGAATTTGATAGCATAATCTAGTAGTATAATAATTCACTTTACACATGAGAAACACATCTTTAACTACTTACCCTGATTAGTCCTATCAGATACTCAAATTTGGATTTCCTTACATGCTAAATGAGTGTCCTAACTTCTGGACTGCAGGTTCAGGCTTGCCTACTTGTTCATTATTACTTACATTTAGAAGTGGAACAGCTTCAATAAGAGACTTTGGGAACAGCCTTATACCAGACTAGCCAATAATCTTGTGGTCATATCACTCAAGTCTATCATTGAAAATCCAGGATCCAGGTATGAATATCTGGTTCTGATTACAAATTCTATCCTGGACATGGGAAACATTTTCTAATAAAAGTGTGATCAAAACATTCCTATTAAAAGTTTCAGTTTTGATGGACAGGGCCCCCTGGGGGGGAGGGGGGGTGAATTGGGGTGGCCACCCCAGGCCCTGCACTTTGGGGGGCCCCACAAAGACAGGTGGAGAGGCTGTGGCCCCTCCAGCAAAGTCTGCCTAGTGTGGGTAACTCCGTGCCACTGCCAACTTCGCGTTCGGCCGCTCGCCACACCCCCACTCCTCCCCCCAGCACTGCTACTGCTGCTGTTGGCTTCTTCACATCGGGGCCCTACACAGGCTGATTTTCCCTAGGTCCTGCTAGGATCATCTCTGTTGATGGATCAGCATTTTCTGTCAAAAAACGTATTGTTGAAATATTCCTGACTAGCCCTAAGAGAGATACTATACCTAAGATCAAGGGTTCCCCCACCCATGATGCAACTTCTACAAGCAGGACCAATTAGCTATCTCTTAGAATCAAGTAGATTGATTACCGCCCCCCCCCCAATGCACTGCCCATATTCTTCAGCCCAATGTGGATGGTAGTAGAGTTATAACCCAAGATCCTGATTTTCTCTGATCTAAAAAAAAAAATCGCCAATTTTCAGTTAAAAAAGGTAACCCCAAATCCACATTTTTCTGTGATTTAACTGAAGCACCATATATTTGTGTGTGTGTGTGTGTGTGTGTGTGTGTGTGTGTGTGTGTGTGTGTGTCTGATGTTTCATTTTAATTGTGGAAAAATGTGAATTTGGGGTTATGTTTTTAACTGAAAATTGGGGATGTTTTTTAAATTAGAGAAAATCAGGATCCCTAGTTATAACCATGATTCATACATACTTCCATCCATGCCTTTTTTAGAACAAAAATGAGTTTTCTCCAGAGAGTAGAAAGCATACCTATGGGTGTTGTTAGCATTAGGATTATTGCTATTTATTATTTGTATCACATTGGGCATGCCTACACATGGCCCCAACTGCCAATTGCACAGTCCCGGTGGTACATGGATTGTTTCCGATTTTATTGTGCTCTATGGGTCGTTTCCAACTCTAAGGGTCATTTCTGACTCATTGTTACTGCACAGTAGCATTGCTGTCATGTTCCTTCCTGCTGCCGCTATGTCACTGTAGTGTAGCGATGTAGTGTCTCACGTAGACATGCCCAGTAACATCTGGGATCCTCAGTTCAGGAACATGTTCATTTTCAAATTAAATAATTTAATTTCTTGTTTAAGTACCCATTCAAATATTTTTTGCATATGAGTTGATCGTCAGGATGAGAGATTGTGGAGCAACTGAAAACGTAACATATGGGAGAAATCAATTGTATCTGGTAGTTTTATTTGCAAAGCAAAAATATTTATGTATTAATAAGAGAATCCTCACCCCAATTTTCACATGAATAAATATATTTAAAAAATTGTAGTGTGATAGATTTAACCAGAGAGACTGATGACTGACAGACTGTCATTAACAGTTTGTATAAGGTCAGGCATGGGTACTGTAACAGAATGATCCCCAGTGGCTGGCTTTATCTTGCTTGGTTTCCACTTCATCCTCTCAGGATCTCACTTTCCTTCTTCACCTGCCACATGTAGATGTTAAAGATGATGAGGGGAGGCTGCCGTCAGAGTCCAGTGAGCTCTGGGGTCTTTCTCTCTATACTAGGTTCTTCTCTTGGGCCCAACTTGGCCCACCTAATTGGGCTGTGACCTGGCTGTTCATAGTCTCTCATCTTCCACAGCTCCTACCCCAATGGTCCCAAACTCTGTAAGAACTAAATTAATTGCATCTGTCCTCCCCTGCAGCCATACTCATGCCTCATGAATGTTATTCTGCTAAAGCTCTTGACTTTCCTAAACAGCAAAATTGCCCTAAAATAGATTAGTTTGATTGGTGGAATGACCATTGAGTGGAATGACCAAAACTAATTGTTACTTTACAAGTGATTATTCACCTGTGACATAAATAACAATGGGTAATTAATGGGCCGTTGCTGCCCTGCAGCCTGCAGAAGTGTGGGGGGTGGAGGGGATAGTGTCCTGGATTTTACTTTGCCTCGTAAGATCACCCAAGGTTAGGTTCCCCACCTACAGGTACAAAAAGAGATAGTGAAAAAAGGGGTGTAAATAATACTGACCACTATATAAGGGCAACCAAAATCCTAATCCATGTGGCTGACCTAAAGCCTGTTGAAGTAAATGAAAAACATTTTTTTTTTATAACAGTGAGTTTGTGATAAGTCTTTGCAGTCTCTGTGAGTTCCTCCACATATCTATAAGTCATCAAAAGTGGCAGGAAAAGAAAGAATAAGATGAGATAATATCCCATTGTCCCTTTAACATTAGTGCACCTGCCAAGGGAGCTGAAGTAGTCCTTGACTTCATCTTGCACTCCCACTGGCACTGTAATGCTACAGCAATAATGTCTCCTAAGCCTTTTGCTGATAGTGCACATTGACATTTCCTTAACAAGTGCTACTCTGATTAATGTTTCTGGCTCATATATTTAGTTTTGACTCTGTGCCGGTCTTAAAAAGAAAGAAGCAAACATTCTTAAAACCTCCTTGCTTTTCTCCGATGATGTCATATAAATTAGAATAGTATAAGTTACAGCAGTTATTATTCAAGCTTGTAGCAGAATGATACAGCTCAAAATTTCCAATGTTGAGGGCTAAATGTTCAATAATGAATGTTTCAGACTGGATGATCTTTCATGAACTCCAAGGCTGGCTTTCACTGTATTCCTAGAACATTTGTCTTAGAGTCCAGAATCTAAGCAGAGCTTCCAGACTTTCTAATATGGAGCCAGAAGCCTTGGAGTCCTGGCGTTGGTGCCCTGCCTGTAACTGCTTGGTTCACTGTTTTGGAACTGGGACTCAGAATCTGGAATTCTGGGAAGGGACTCCCAGGGTTTATAGCTCTAGGGGCCTTTACAGGTATTGGGACCTCCCCTACAGCAAGTCAGCAGTATGGATATTTTGTGAATTTGGGCCAAAAAAACCAAAACCACACTAAATTTATTTGTTTGGGGCCCAAAACTAATTACAAAAAAATAAGAAAAGAAAGAAATAGAAACAAGGGGTGCATCGATAGAGATTTTAGAGACTAATACCAATAGCCTATTTTTAATACTGATATGTTTTCTGATATAGGTGGGTCCAGCTGGTAAGTCTATTGTGGTGGAAGGGGAGGTGAAGGGAAGGGGAGTGGTGGCATAGATCAATGCCCCCTGAGGGGAGGGAGGGAGGGGGTCTGGGTTGGGGCTGGGGCAGGCACTGCCAGCTGGGATGGGACGGGGCACAGAACGGAGCTGCAGCTCATCCAGGGGGCATGGGCAGGGGTGGTGGCTCCCACCTCTGCATGCATGCTGGGAGGGCCTGGGGAGGGGCCTGTGCCCCCAGACCTGCATGGGGTGGGGCTGGCTGCAGCTGTGGGCTGGGGATGGAGCTGTGCTGGGTCCTTCCTGGTGGGGGCTGGGCTGGACTGCACTCTGGGTGGGTGGCAGCAGCACTGGGAGGGGGGCTATGGGGGGGTGTCACAGAGCATGGAGGTGCCCTGCTGAGAGGGGAAAGGGGAAAGAGCCCTAGCAGGGAATAAGGAACCCAGCTGTGGGTTGCCAGGGCAACCAGAAGGTCAGCTGCCTGAAAGGAGCAGGGCCTAGCTCCTATATAAAGCACAGACAGGAGGCCAGAGGCAGTTCCCTGCCAGCAGCCAGAGAGGCAGGAGCTCCCTAAGCCAGGATGAGGGAAGAAGCCTGACTACAGATACAGCTTATGGCAGCTCTAAGATACTTGAGCAATATTGTTATAGCCAGGCGGCTTATATTTAGGTTATAGCCAAGAGGCTCGAGTTTCTGTTTCGTTTTGTTGTTACACCGGTGGTTTGGGTGAGGCTATTAGGGGTTGGAGGAGGCCTCATAGGGAACCCACAGTAGCGTGGGGACCCCAGTGCCAGTAAGGGCGCAGTGTACAGGGTACATAGACCCCAGCCCCAGAGAGGGGGCACTGTTGAGAAGCCCCAGTGCATGTGTGGCGAGCCCCAGAGAGGGAGAGGGGGCACTTTGGGAAAACCCTGGGGCAAGCGTGGCGAGCCCCAGAAGAGGGGGCAACACTTGGGAAGGCCCAAAGAGGGGGCAGCATTACGGAGAAGGCCCCAGAGAGGGTCAATATTACTGAGGAGTCTTAGAGAGGGGGACAGCCTTACTGAAGAGCCCAGTGTGGGCACGGGGAGCCGCGAAGAGGGAGCAGCATTGCTGAAAGCCCAGAGAAGGGGCAGTGACTGAGAAGTCCCAGTGTGGATGCGGAGGCCCCAGAGAGGGGCAGCACTGTTGATCACTGGAAGGAAGGCCCAGAGAGGATAAAGAGGGGCCCGATTGTGATAAGGCTGAGACAACGGCTATTCCATCAGTGAGGTGTGGACTGCGGTGTAGGGGAGGAAACGGAGCCGCAGATAGCGCCCCCTGGCAGCGGGGCAGTACAAGGGCAGCCTCCCGCTAATTAACATCAATTAATTAATTAACAGCAAGGCATGGCAGGCGAGAAGGTTGGTGCTTGCCCCAGGAGCAGGTGTGCGGGCCACATTTTAGCCCGGCCCGAGCGGCCACCTGTTACAGGGGGCTACAGTGAAATTTGGGGTGGCTGCACCCCCACCATAGCTTCCTCCCAGCACCATCGCCACCCACCCCCAGCACAGCCCATACTATCCTAGCCCCCGCCAGGAAGAGACCAATGCAGCCCTGGCGCTACCTACCCCACACCATGCATATATAGGAGGCACATGCCCCCTCCATGCCCTCTCAGGTGTCCACAGTGGCAGGAGCTGCCCCTCCTCCCTGTGCTCCCTGGATGAGCCATGGCTCCATCCAGCACCTGCCACACACTGGCTGGGCAGTGCCTGCCCCAACCCCAGCCCCAGCCCTGCTCCCTTCCTCACCATGGAGGGCACTGATCTGCCTCACCCTCCCCTTCTCTCCCCCCTCCCCTTCCACCACAACAGACACATCAGCGCATGCAGCTCTCCAAGCTGCCAGGCTGTGCTCCTCTGTGAATGCATGTTGTGCTGCAGCATCATGCATGCACAGGCATTTATTGGCCAAATTATCAGCTACATCAGGCCGATTTCCGATACAGTCAATTTTCTTTATATCAGTGGAGATCCAATATTGGACCAATGTATTGGTGCACCTCTAATAGAAACCCTGGTTTTAGGCCAGCTTCTTAATATCCTCCAAACGGGGCAAATTTGCTGAAGGGCCCCAAAGCTGCCTGGGCACCCTTCTCAGCCCACTGCATTTGAGAGAATGGAGAGATTGCAGCTGTTTTCACTTGAAGTGAAAATTGTGATATTCAAAGTAAGGTCCCAGCTCCCTCAAGGATTTGAGATCTGGCTTAGAAATTGGCTTATTTTATACAAAGAATTTACAGATCTTGGGACCAAAATCTTGTAAGTTGTTATTGTGATAGAGCACAATTGTGTGTCTAGTAATGGTCACCTGGTCTACATCTTAGTTGCACTGTCATGTTGAGTTACTTTGTCCTCCAGAGAAGTGTGTCCATATTTTCTATAAATACTTATGACCTTTCTATTTTGTTATATAGCAGTTTCATTTCTGAATGAGACCCAGAGTGCTCTGAGAAAACGTAAGGGGAGGATGATGATATATTCCTCATTATTGTATACTGCTATTTTTAATAGAAGATTAATTTATACTAACTAAACAAACTTTGATTTTCTACAATCACAACTTTTTCCTTCTCTGCTATCAGCAATGGTCACTGAATTAATCTGAAATATTCACAAAGCTGAGGTTGTCCACAAGGCATTTAATTATGCATTAGTAATAGACTAAAATTACTGTACTCTTATTTTGGTAAAAGGTATCACTGGCACAGCTACTTCTATCCTCCAGGCTCTTTGGAAAAGGAAGCTGACTCAACAGTGTGGGGACTTAGCTTCTCCTACCCTGAAGGGAGAAAGAGGGAATGGGATCTCACAGCTCGCTGAACTCCTGTACTCTTGAACTGGCTGCATTTTGCACTAGCTAGGATTGTGGTTGGGTGATATCTTTTTCCCTATGGCTTCCTGACCTCCCTTCTTCAGCAATATTTAGATCAGAATTCTCATTCCTCCTCAGGAGAGAGGAAAACTCTATATTAACATAAAAACTTGCATGCTGCTACCCGGGATGGAGGAATGATGGGTTAGATAAGCACCCTTTTTCATGCAGGCAGTATAGGCTACAGCCTAATTCTGATCACTCTGGTTTTATATTAGTTTAATTCTATTGATGTAATTAAGGTATTTCTGACTTACACGCATGGAAATAACAATAGAATCAAGCCTTTGCTGTTTGCTGAATACCAAATTGGAACTGGTTCCATCCGTATTGGCATTACAATTCTCAATAAATTTGTGTTCTGATGAATAAAAGATTGTGATCACATAATCACACCTTCTTGCAGATGTCTATTCTTCCCCCTTTCAATTTAACTACCTCATCATCAACTTACCCCCTACAAGAGCCAGATAGCTATTTAAAAGAACATAAAATGTGGCTTCCATTTTTTCAATCAACACACCCAAATAGGAGAATAGTTGAGATCAGCATAAGGCAGCAGAAAGCAAAATAGCATAGGAAGGAATTAGGCATATTTTTGAAGATCCTTATGAAAATTAAAATGATGGTATTGAGGTGAAGGGAGAATGGAAAAAGTAAAAGTTGCAAAGATCTGTATTTGCAAATTAAAATCTTCAGTGCCTATAGTAAAATTAAGGCAAGATATACCTCTAACTCAGTAACAGTCAAACTCCCTGATTAAATTAATAGACTTAGTTTTGGACCTTATACAGTAAGTCAGTGATAAAAAAGCTAAAGGAAGTCTTCTCCTACTAATCATGAAATTAAACCAATGGCATTATTATTAAGATAAATGTAATACTTAAAGTGTAAGGAAGTATTTAAAGTATTTAAAGACTGGGTTAGTTTAATCAAAGTTGAGCCTGTCTTGAGAAGAAAGTTGGACTTGATTTCATGAAGTCCCTTCCAGACCTACTCCTGCTCACTGAACTCCTGTACTCTTACTGCTGTCCATGTTGTCTGTCTCAGGAAATTAGGCAAGGAAGGGTTAACCTGCCTGCCCAGCCACCACCACTGCTGCTGCTCTCTGAGCAGGCTCAGCCTGGAGAAGAGCAGAAGCCCATCAGTGGCAGCAGCAGCTGGGGAGTGAGGTTAAACCTTCCTTGCCTGCTCCCCTGTTACAGAAACACCAGGGAGACACAAGTAACTGGCAGGGGACAGAGAGGATTCTTCGGGAGCTGGGGGATCCTGGGAGCAAGGGGAAGCCTGGAATGGAAAAGGGAGGGATTATTACTTTTCAGTCCTCTGGACCCCTGCTGGCCGGAACACGTGACTGCTCTAAATTTGAATTAAGGAGTGTGCTTGTGCCCAAAAGCCTGCAAATAACTTTTTTCCAACTACTCAGTTGATCTAATAAAAGATATCACATCTACCCAAAGAAGATTGACTGCCTACGTCCTTAGACTAACATGGCTACAACCAGAAACCCTGCTAAATTTGAACTAGCACTAACAATGATCAACTTTCATGTGTCTCACAGTGTAAGGTATAATAAGGCCTACTCCTAAACTGGCAAAGAGCTGGTGCTGAGAGAGGGAAGGAGAAAAATGAAATATTTCCAGCGAGGTAGAATACAGGGACTCTATGCAGTACTGCGTTTTTCATTTCGCAACACTAATGTTCTAGGTGTCTGATTTCTGCAACTGCTGTTCTCTTGTATCTGAGTAATTGTACAAAATGAGAATCCTTGAACTTTGCCATAAGTGCAGTAGATTGTAGAGATTTGTGTAATTTAGGGAGGTGTTCAGTGTGAATGGGAAGTCCCATGAAGAGCAATCACACCTACAGTCACATGAATACACAGACTGCTTTGTCCCTCTGCCCTCCAGGACACATGCTGTCCCAAAGTATGCAAGGAAATTTAGGGATATGCTTTTGCTTTTCTGTGGACTATGGCTCTTTCCCCCACATTGTGTGACCTAGGTTGATGTTCATTTAGATTAGTAAATTCCCATTCCCTAGAAAAGAATGAAGGAATTAAGGGCATTGACATATATAACAGTTAGAATAGTTTAAATGTGGTTAAACCTGAAGGGGACAGACCTATATGCCTATTAAACCAGTTAAAGCTGCCTGGAATGGTTCAAAAGCATACCAGAAAAATCAAGTACAATTTTGAAACAGTTCACTATAAACCAGTCTATCGGTACGTGTAGAAACCAAGCATTCCATGAGGTTCTGCAGGATCACGCCAAGATTTTCCAGGTCCCCCAAGCATTTTTATTGATCCTCCAAGATCGCTCTTCATAGCCCCTGTCTGCTGCACCTTGCTGCTGTGATATGCAGCCAAAATAAAACTGCTCACCTTCCCCTCCTCACCCCCGGCTTCGTTGGAACATTTTGTCAATGAGCTCCCTTGCACTGCTTGTTCAATAAAAGTTATCTTTATAACAACCACCTGTGCCCTCACTCCTTACTTGACCACAGTCCATCATCATGCATTCTCGTGTCCCCCCATCCCTCCAGTTCCAAGGAATCAAAAAGCATAGATCCAAGCACACCCTCCCCTTACAGCAGGCAAGCTCCTTGCAGATGTTGATCTTTTGTAGGTGATTAAAGTTTGCTGAAGTCATGTTTAGGAGAGAAGGAAAAGCAGAAAGATGATAATGTCCAGGCACATGTCACCAACCATCTAGGATCCCACTGCAAGGCAGGCTGGGCACTCACTCCCCCTCCCTTTGTGTTGGGGTCACAGCCCTTCACACAATTGTGAACTGCTTCTCACTAAGCAACACTTGAGAGCAGTTCAATTGTTTTGTGTATCCTCAACAAGAATGAAGAAATAGAGGCTTGTTGCAACAAAAGAGAAAGGGAGCTGCAAAATTATATTAATTTTTTTTAAATGGCTATTTAGCAGTTTCACAGTCCACTTAATTTTCTGTAGATTTTCTAGAAACACCTAGGCACCCTCCTGGGAGAAAGCAAGAGGGATTTTGGTCCCTGCTGCCAGACTGTTTATGTTCTTTAAATTACACAGTCTTCAGTTGAAAACCAGAAATAAATATTTAAAGTGGTTAGATGAATAAGAAAACTGGAGGCCTGGAAACTAGGCCCATCTTTGCTTAAAATCTAGGACTTCCCCTGCAATAGAAGTGTTATAATCAGGGATCCTGTTTTTCTCTGATTTAAAAAAAATCCCCAATTTTCAGATAAAAAAATAACCCCAAATCCACATTTTTCCATGATTAAAATCAAGCATCAGTAATATATATATATATAATGGTGTTTCATTTTAATTATGGGACAATGTGGATTTGGGGTTACTTTTTTAAAATCCAAAAATTGAGGATTTTTTTTTTTTTTTTTATCAGAGGAAACTAGGATCCCTGGTTATAGCCAATAGGATACTCAGGCAAGTTCTCTCATTCTAGATCTTCTTCCAGCCACATAACTCTAGAACTCCTAGATGTCCAGTAGCCCAGCTTCAACAGAAGAGATAGAAAGTTTGCGCTCGTCCAGAATAGTCTGTAGCCTAGTAGTTAGGGCACTCTTCTAGGGCCTGATTAAGGTTGTCGAATCCTCTCTGGCTAATGCGTTCTTGGATATCTAGTTTCCTTTTCCTAAGCTCTGGGCAAAGAATGGACACCACCACTCCTATATTTGAGCTTAAGTTAGGCATTTTTTGGCTTACCAGTGGAGGCATATCCAGATAACTTAAGTGGAGTTTAGGTGCCTCCCAGAAACAATCTGTATCAAAATAAAGCTGAGAAATGTATTAGCGTGCTCTAATGTCCCTAGTTGCATGACTTGAATTGCTTCTGAAAATGCTCAGAAACCCTAGTGTATTAGCCTAGGACAGTGATTCTCAGCCAGGATGCTGGTATACCCTAGGTTACTGTGAGATCTTTTGAAGGGTACTTTGAGGAGATAAGCAGGTATGAGGAAACAAATTTCAGGCTTTGGCTTGTTGCTGTCCCACTGCCCAGCCCCTCTGCAATGAAGTAAGCACTGTAATATATAAATTGTTTTTTGAAATGGGATGCTTCATTGTGAAGGGGTGCCTTGAGTCAACTAAGGGGTGCCTGGAGTCTAAAAAAGTTGAAAGCCATTGGATCACAGCAACCAGGGTGTGCCATCACCCTGGTTGAGAATTACTTTCCTAGGCTAACACACAAGGGTATCTGAGCATATGCAGAAGCAATTCAGGTTGCTTCAGGAGTTTTGCATTTCAAAATGGAAGTGAATGAATGAATGAATGAATGAATGTGTCTAATTAGAATGAAGGAAAGTATCTAATGAATATTGTGGCTGCTGTTGCAGGCACAGTCTGAATCCTTTTTTAGGGATGTGTGCGCCAAAACTCCACTTAAGTCCCATTTAGGTTCCTAAGAAACCACTTTGAACCCTACCCTAACTGGAACCAGGAACCCCCATCTTAACATTCAAGGACCATAGAGAGTCTGGCAAAGTTCTTTCCCTTGCAACACAAATAAAATGTCTTCAAGCCCTTCCTATCTCAGGCATGAGTTTCCGTCTGACTTAGCATCCCCCAAGGAAAGAAAAACAAAATCATCCAGCTTTGATTTAGCTTCTGCAGCACTGCAGTTATTTATGCCTTGAATACAGCTACTATTCATTCCTGGTGAGGTTGTGACAGCTGGTTCCTTGTTTGGAGTGTCTCTATGACTTAGTTGTTAATATTCATCATTCTGAACAGGAGAGTTTGGACTCAGATCCTTCTAGCTGACACCAGTGATGCTACTATGGTATAGTATTAATTGGGTGGGGTTGTTATACCTGATAGAGGTATCATTCTTAGAATGAGATGTTATACCAAGATTTAATTTGCACGTTTCTGAAGATTTTTCAGAGTCGTGTTAAAAATTCCATAACACTTTGGGATTTGGCCAACATTCCTTATCTTAATTAATACCATCACAGACTAATTAACACCAATATAAATATTCACAGCTGTTTGCATGATGGTCCTGAATGCATAATGCTGTGTTTGCAGAAGCAGTTAGAATACAGGCATGCAATTTGTTGCTTGTAAAATTAGGATGCAAGGTATATAAAAAACAAATGTAGAACAAATTGAAACCACATACCAGTTTACACTTTTGATATTAAGATCAGCACAACAGCTGTATAGCCTACAGTACTGAAAAGATGCTACAAGTATTCAAAAGAAAGAAGTCCGTCATCCAATTTGTCAGTTTACTATCAATTCATGAAGGTGTCCTTTGGCTGTTATTGCTGTTGCATCTTTACGCTAAGTTTTTGACCTATAATCATAAGGGAAAGAAGACTTCTAGATATTCCCTACATTTCATTACAGAGATATAACTAGTGCTGGGCAGAGATGTGTTTGGTGTTGTGCCAAGCACTTGAGAGCAGCAGGGGTAAGGGGTGAGTGGGGGGACACCGGAGGGCCTTATGTGAAAGTGGGGCTAGGGCTAAGGCTGGCTTTCTACATACTACCTCGCTGGGGCTGGGGCTGGCTGCCTGCATGCTGCCTCACTGGGGCTAGGGTTGAGGTTAGTTCTGCACTCACTGGGTGGCTGTCAGTGCCTGGGGCAGAAGTCCCCCTTTTTCATCCATAATTATGCTACTGTTTCATTGTATTTTGTTCCTCTCAAGAACTTAATTGATTACTTTGAGAGTGAAGAGCTATACCCGGATAGTCCTGGGAAAGAGACAGGGGCCAGGATAGTCCTGGGATGGGAAGGAGGTGCATATACCCTTAGGAAGCCTTAAATGCCTCTACACTAATGCTCATACTATGGGGGACAAGCAGGAGGAACTTGCCCTCCTGCTAGCTAACGCAAACCCAGACATAGTGGGGCTCACTGAAACTTGGTGGGATCCAATGCATGACTGGGTGGTAAACATCAAGGGCTATAGGCTGTACAGGTAGGATAGAATGGGGAGGAAAGGTGGGATTGTGGTGCTGTATGTCAAAGAACAATACACATCCTCAACAAACAGCACTGGGTCTCAGGTAGGGCAGACTGAGGTGCTCTGGGTCAGAATACAAGGGGGTTGGGGGGGAAGGGACCTAACGGTGGGGGTCTACTACAGGCCACCTAACCAGGTGGAAGAGCTGGACTGGGAATTCTCAGGTCAGCTTGCAGAGGCAGTTAAGTCAAGGGACGTGGTCACCATGGGTGACCTAAACTATCCGGACATCTGCTGGGAAGAGCAGTTAGCCAGCTCTGACCGCTTATGTAAGCTCCTAGCCAACTTATAGGACCTCCATCTAACCCAGGAGGAGCACAGTCCCACCAGGGGAAATGCCTTGTTGGACCTGGTCCTTATCACAGGCAATGACCTGGTGAGGGGACTGTGGGTGCTTACCACCTAGGTGATAGAGATCATCGCCTACTGTAATTCACTATCCAGCGCAGGGTGTCAAAGGCCTGCAGCAAGGCAGCAGCCCTGGACTTCAGAAGGACGGATTTCAATGAGGTAAAGAGACTAGTCGGGGACGCACTGGAGTTCCTGAGGGGAGGGGAGTTGGGAGTCCAAGAAGAGTGGTCATTCCTTAAGGAGATCATCCCCCAAGCCCAAAGGGTGAGAATCCCCACACAGATCAAAGGGGGCAAGAGTGCTCAAAAACCCCTATGGCTTACCAAAAGCATCCAGGAATGTCTCAAAGCCAAAAAGGAGGCATACACACAATGGAAGGGAGGGGTCATTACCAAGGAGGATTATACCTCCATTGCTCGAGAATGTAGGGGGGCTGTTAGGAAGGCTAAGTCAGACATGGAACTGGGACTAGCGACCTGGATCAAAGATAACACGAAGTCCTATTTTAAAAACATAGGAGGTAAAAAGAAGGTACCAAGTAATGTGGGGCCTCTTCAGGACACATTGGCAATCTGGTGGTAGCACCAGATGATAAAGCTAATCTCTTTAACAGATTATTTGCTTCCATTTTCCTGAGCAGGGACAGGGACATCCCCCTGACTAGGATTCCGGACAGACCCAGGGGAGGCGCAGCCAGGCCCAGGGTCAGTGAGGACCTAGTCAGGGAACTTCTGGAGCGACTATAAAAGTTCAAATCAGCAGGTCCTGATGATCTCCATCCCAGAGTGCTGAGGGAATTGGCAGAGGTCATAGCGGAACCCCTGGCATGGCCTTACGAGCACACTTGATGCTCTGGTGTGGTGCCAGAGGACTGGAAAAGGGCCAGCGTGGTTCCCATTTTCCAAAAAGGGAGGAGAGAGAATCCAGGAAAGTATAGGACTGTTAGTCTTACCTCAGTCCTGGGAAAGCTCTTTGAGAAAATTATCCAGGAGTACATCTGCAAGGGACCAGCGGGGGAGATTATGCTTAGGGGCAATCAACATGGGTTCATTAGAGGCAGGTCCTGTCAGACCACCTGGTTGCCTTCTATGACCAGGTCACAAAAGCTTTGGATGCAGGTGTTGCAATGGATGTAGTCTTTCTGAACTTTAGGAAGGCCTTCGACACCGTCTCTCACCCCATCCTCATTAAAAAAGTAGGTGACTGTGGTGTCGATGCCTACACAGTCAGATGGGTCGCAAATTGGCTGGAGGGCTGCACCCAGAGAGTGGTGGTGGACAGCTCATTTTCGACCTGGAGAGATGTGAGAGGTGGGATTCCCCAGGGTTCGGTCCTCGGGCCCGCACTTTTCAATATCTTCATTGGCGACTTGGATGAGGGGGTGAAAAGCACCTTGGTTAAGTTCACAGATGACGCTACGATGTGGGGAGAAGTGGGAATGCTAGAAGAGAGGGACAGGCTAGAACTAGATCTGGACAGATTACAGAGGTGGGAGGATGAGAATAGGATGGGTTTCAATACAGACAAATGCAAGGTACTGCACCTGGGGAGGAAGAACCAGCAGCATACCTACAGGCTAGGGAACCTCCTTCTCATCAGCACAGAGGCAGAGAAGGATCTTGGAATCACTATTGATTCCAAGATGAACATGGGCCGCCAATGTGGGGATGCGGTCAGGAAGACTAACCACACCTTGTCATGCTTCCAGTGATGCATCACGAGCAGGTCCAAGGAGGTGATCCTCTCCCTCTATGTGACATTTGTCAGGTCGCAGTTGGAGTCCTGCATCCAGTTCTGGGTGTCACACTTCAGGAGGGATGTGGGTAGCATCGAGAGGGTCCAGAGGAAGGCCACTTGCATGATCAGGGGGCAGCAAGGCAGGCCCTATGAGGAGAGGCTATGGGACCTGAACCTGTTCAGCCTTCACAAAAGATGCTGAGAGGGAATCTGGTGGCCACTTATAAACTTGACAAGGGGGACCAGCAGGCAATGAGAGAGTCCCTGTTCCCCCGAGCACTACTGGGAGTAACAAGAAGCAATGGTCATAAGTTGACCAAAAGTAGATTCAGGCTAGACATCCTAGTTTCATAGTTGTTAGGGTCAGGAGTGACCTGAGCAGATCATCAAGTCCGACCTCCTGCCATGGCAGGAAAGAGTACTGGGGTCAAAAAACCCCAGCAAGGTGTTCATCTAGCCTCCTCTTAAAGGACCCCAGGGTAGGAGCCAGCACCACTTCTCTTGGAAGTTGGTTCCAGATTCTTGCCACCCTGACAGTGAAGTATCGCCTCCTGATGTCTCGTCTGAATCTACTCTCAGTCAACTTATGGCCATTGTTCCTTGTTACCCCTGGCAGTGCTGGGGGGAACAGGGACTCCCCCAATGCCTGATGGTCCCCTCTGACTAGTTTGTAAATGGCCACTAGATCCCCCCTTGATCTTCTCTTTTGGAGGCTGAACAGGTTCAGGTCCCTCAGCATCCCCTCGTAGGGCCTGCCCTGCTGACCCCGATCATGCAAGTGGCCCTCCGCTGGACCCTCTCCATGCTGGCCACATCCCTCCTGAAGCACAGTGCCCAGAACTGAATGCAGTACTCCAACTGCGGCCTGACCAGTGTCACATAGAGGGGGAGGATCACCTCATAGTTTCATAGTTTCATAGTTTCAGGGTCGGAAGGGACCTAATAGATCTTCTAGCCCGACCCCCCGCCAGGGCGGGAGAACAACCCAAAAAACACAACAAAACCACTCACCCTAAAAACAAAAACGGGACTCAAATGAGTCCAGCCAGGTAAGTATCCAGCCTCTTCTTAAAGATCCCCAGGGTAGGGGCCAGCACCACCTCCCTTGGAAGTTGGTTCCAGCTCCTAGCCGCCCTGACTGTGAAGTAGTTTTTTCGGATGTCCAATCTGTACCTCCTCTCCATCAACTTGTGCCCATTATTCCTTGTTATGCCAGCAGGGGCTAGGGGAAACAGCGTCTCCCCCAAACCCTTCTGGTTCCCCCTAGTGAGTTTATAGACGGTCACCAGGTCCCCCCTCAGCCTTCTCTTGTGGAGGCTGAATAGGTTCAAGTCCCGCAGTCTCTCACTGTAGGGTCTGCCCTGTTGTCCCCGGATCATGCGGGTGGCCCTCCTCTGGACCCTCTCCATGTTGTCCACATCCCTCCTGAAATGGGGCGCACAGAACTGGACACAATACTCCAGCTGCGGCCTGACCAGCGTCGCATAGAGGGGGAGGATCACCTCCCTGGCTCTACTCGAGATGCACCTGTGGATGCACGACAAGGTCCGGTTAGCCCTGCCAACCATGACCTCGCATTGTCGGCCCATGTTCATCTTGGAGTCAATAATGACACCAAGATCCCTTTCCGCCTCCGTGCTCTCAAGTAGGGAGCTCCCCATCTTATAAGTGTGCTGCTGGTTCCTACTACCCAAGTGCAGCACCCTGCACTTGTCCGTATTGAAACGCATCCTGTTCCTGTCTGCCCACCCCTGTAACCTATCCAGATCCTTCTGCAATCTCTCTCTCCCTGCTAGCGTGCTCACCTCCCCCCAAATTTTGGTGTCATCAGCGAATTTAAACAGGTTGCTCTCCACCCCAACATCAAGATCGCTGATGAAGACATTGAACAGCGCAGGGCCCAGGACCGAGCCCTGAGGGACTCCACTACCCACCTCCCCCCAAGTCGAATATGATCCATCCACCACCACCCTCTGAGTGCGACCCTTCAGCCAATCTGCAATCCATCTGACCGTGTAGGCATCTATGCCACAGTCGCCTAGTTTACTAATTAGGATGGGGTGAGAGACGGTGTCAAAGGCCTTGCTGAAGTCCAGAAAGACTACATCCACCGCGACACCTGCATCCATGGCCTTTGTGACCTGATCATAAAAGGCAATCAGGTTGGTCTGACATGATCTCCCCCTAATAAATCCATGCTGATTGCCCCTGAGCATCATCTCGGATGCCGGCCCATCACAAATGTGCTCCTTGATGATCTTCTCAAAGAGCTTCCCCAGGATTGAGGTAAGACTGACGGGCCTATAATTGCCCGGGTCCTCCCTTTTCCCTTTTTTGAAGATGGGGACCACATTAGCTACCTTCCAATCGTCTGGCACCTGGCCCAAGCACCACGATCGCTCGTAGAGCCGTGCCAGGGGCCCTGCAATAACCCCAGCCAGCTCCCTCAGCACCCTGGGGTGGAGAGCATCCGGACCCGCTGACTTGAACGCGTCCAGCCCCTCCAGAAGCTCTCTAACCCGGTCCTCCCCAACCTGAGGTCTGAAGGCGATCCCCTCGCGTCCGGCTTCTATCACAGCAGGGAAGTCCCGGTCCCTGCACAAGAAAACGGAGGTGAAGAATTGGTTAAAGAGGTCCGCTTTATCCTCTGACGCAACCACCAGATTGCCCCGCATATCCTGCAGGGGCCCCACATTACCCGGCGCCTTCTTCATCCTCCCAATATATTTGAAAAAGGACTTTTTGTTATCCTTAATCCTGGACGCTAATCCGAGCTCTATCTCCGCCTTGGCCTTCCTAACAGCCCGCCTGCAGGCCCGAGCAGAGGAGGTATACTCCTCTTTGGAGATTACACCCCCCTTCCACCGGGCGTACGCCACCCTTTTGGCAAGCAGGCATTCCCGGACACCCTTGGTGAGCCAGGGGGGCTTTTGGACACTCCTGCCCGCCTTGCTTCTTGTCGGGGTGGACACCCCTTGGGCCCCGAGTATCGTTTCCTTAAGGAACGACCACTCCTCTTGGACGCTGAGTTCCTCTGCCCTCAAGGACCCCAGTTCCTCTCCCACTAATCTCCTCATCTCACTGAAGTTGGCCCTCCTGAAGTCTAGGGCCACCACCTTGCTGTGGGCCCTTGACACTCTACGCTGGATGGTGAATTCCAGCACGCGATGATCACTATTGCCCAGGTGGTCAAGAACCTGGAGGCCTCTTACCTCCTTGGACCTGCTTGAGATGCATCTGTGGACGCATGACAAAGTATGGTTGGCCTTCCTGACCACGTCCCCACACTGTCAGCCCATGTTCATAAGTGTCATCTGCGAATTTGAACAGGGTGCTTTTTACGCCCTCATCCAAGTAGTGGATGAACATGTTGAACAGTGCAGGCCTGAGGACCAAGCCCTGTGGAGCCCCACTGCCCACGTCCCTCCAGGTTGAATAAGACCCATCCACCACCACTTTCTGGGTGCGGCCATCCAGCCAACTAGTGACTGTTTTGACTGTGTAGGTGTCAACGACACAGTCCCCTAGTTTTTTAATGAGAATGGGGTGAGAGACAGTGTCGAAGGCCTTCCTAAACTCCAGAAAGACTATGTCCACTGCTACCCTGTGTCTAAGGATTTTGTGACCTGGTCATAGAAGGCCACCAGGTTGGTCTGACAAGACCTGCCCCTAATGAACCCATGTTGGTTGCCCCTAAGCAAAATGTCCCTTGCTGGCCCCTCTCAGACATGAGCCAGGATAATTCTCTCAAAAAGCTTACCCAGGGTCATGGTACAACTAATCGGCCTATAGTTTCCTGGGTCCTCTGCTAATTCCCTCAGCACTCTGGGGTGGAGATCCTCAGGACCAGCTGATTTAAATAGGTCCAGTCCTTCCAGAAGTTTCCTGACTAGGTCTTCACTGACCCTAGGCCTGGGTGTGCCTCCCCTGGGGCCTACAGGGGTCCCAGCTGGGGGTAGTGATTGTTGAATTTCTGGTGGAACTCAATCAGAGATTGCAGGTTTTCAGTCCAAATGATGAAGATGCCATATCTTAAGTATAGCAAGGGTTTGATGGTGCAGTCCTTGAGGAATAGGTTAAATAGGTTAGCTTTATCGTCTGGTGTGATGACCAGATTTCCTAGCGTGTCTTGCAGAGGCCCCACCTTACCCGGTACCTTCTTTTTACCCCCTATGTATTTAAAAAAGGACTTCTTGTTGTCCTTGATCCAAGATGCTAGTTCCAGTTCCATCTCCACCTTGGCCTTCCTGACTGCCCCACTACAGCTCTGAGCAACCGAGGTATAGTCCTCCACATCAGGAGGCACTACTTCACAGTCAGGGTGGCTAGGAGCTGGAACCAACTTCCCAGGGAAGTAGTGCTTGCCCCTACCCTGGGGGTCTTCAAAAGGAGGCTAGACAATCACCTAGCCAGGATCATTTGATCCCAGCATTCTTTCCTGCCCATGGCAGGGGGTCAGACTTGATTGTCTGCTTAGGTCCCTTCTGACCCTACCAACTATGAAACTATCAAACTATGAAACCCTTTTGAAGAATTGTGTTCTAATTTGTGACAAAATCTTTAAAATAATTTTTGATGGCACTGGAGTCATCTTTCATATTAAATTTCTGGCACTTCTGAATTTGCCAGAGATCGTATTTCTGGTCATATCATCAATATGAGTTATTGTCTGTTAACTGCCTAATGTCAAAAGAGAGTATCAATCATTTTACAGTTGTCTCTCTCATCTTTCTATATGTATGAGGTTGGTATTTGGAAGAAGTTGTTTCATTTTATAGTTTAACCTGGGTGGTATGTGGCTGGTACCCCAATTGAAGGGATGTAAGCGGGTGTGTGTATACTGTGGGAGCATGACTGCCTAGCTGTAGGCCAGCTCACCTCCTTTCCTTACAGAGCAGAGACTAAGGACACCCAGTGATTCCTAGCTATTTACAGGTTTAATTATATAACATTATATAACACTTATAAACATACACTTATATACATATACATTGAGGAAAAGATCAACACCCAAAACCCCGCAAAACATCAGATTGGATACCTCACTGTGGATGAAACCCTAACTTTGACTGCTACATAGACTGTTTCAGGGAAAGAATGAACAATGAAATAATCAACAACACATGCCACCATAACAATCTCTCTCCACCAGAGAGAAAGGCTATTGAATCTCTAAGATCTAAACACCAAATAGTAATAAAACCAGTAGATAGAGGAGAAACCACAGTCATCCATGAAGACTACATAAAGGAAGCCAACAGACAACTCTCTGACACCACCTACTACAAAGAACTACAAGAAGATCCTACTCCTCTTTTCACCATGAAACTCAACAATATCATCAAATCATTTCCATCAAGACTACAAGAAAAACTACAGACCTTGATCCCCCCACTACCTAACCCAGGGACTTTTTACATGCTCCCTAAAATCCACAAACAAGGGAAACCTGGCAGACCTATCATATCCAACCATGGGATCCTAACTAAGGAAATACCAGGTTTTATCAATCCTATTTGATCTCCCATCCAGGTACTAGCCGGGCCCAGGACTGCTTAGTTTCTGAGATTGGACGGGATAGGGTGCGATCAGCCCGGTCTGGCCGTAGGCGGCGGGGAAAGGTAAGGCGGGGGTCCCC
>NW_005842837.1:222495-230368 GCF_000455745.1 Alligator sinensis
CTCTGGAAGGCACGGGGTTGAGACGGTGCCCGCAAGTCCTGATTGCGATGCAAGGGGCGGGCGGACTTGGGGAGCGGAAAAGCCCATCGGCATCCATGGGGTTGATAATCAATCAATCCTAAAACTGCTTGTCACCCAAAGAGCAATTTTTGTCCAAGACTACAGACGTTCTACAGAAACTAAAAAAACATATACCACCTTCCCAGCAATACTCTCCTAGCCACCAGGGATGTTTTCAGCCTATGTACCAACATCTCACACCAGGATGGCATCCAAGCCTGCCTTACATATCTATAGGAGCAAGGTTACAACTCAGAGTACAGACCCAAAGATATTACTGATCTTATACACTTCATCCTCGCACACAACAATTACACTTTTAATAACCAACATTTCCTCCAGACCATGGGAACAGCTATGGGCACTAAAATGGCCCCACAGTATGCCAACCTTTTTATGAGCCACCTGGAAGAAGACTTCCTCAAGGACTGCACCATCAAACCCGTGCTATACTTAAGATATGGCATCTTCATCATTTGGACTGAAAACCTGCAATATCCAATTGAGTTCCATCAGAAATTCAACAATCAGCAACCCTCCATCTGACTATCTATTCAATACTCCAGTACCAACATCTCCTTTTTAGAAATGATGATCAGCATCCAGAATGATAAAATACAGACCACGTTATATAAGAAACCCACAGACCGACATACATATCTGCACAGAACCAGCAATCTCCCTAAACACACTAAAAAATCTGTAATATACAGCTGTGATATACAGCCAAGCCCTCAGATACCACCAAATTTGCACTGAGGAGAACACCTGGGATTGCCACCTCACCAATCTTAATAAGGCTTTCACCCAACAAGGACACTCCTCCAGAGAGATAGATTGCATGTTTGAAAGAGCCACCCGGATACCACGTGAAGAATTGTTGCAGTACAGAAGAAACCTCCCCCACAAATCGCACACCGCTGGTTATGACATATCACCCCACCCTTGAACCCATACAGAAAATCCTGAAACAACTGCAACTCATACTAGAAAGAGACCCTATTCTTAAAGAGATCTTCCTAGAGCCACCCATCCTAGCCTTCAAACAAGCACTGAACCTCACTAACCTCATCACCAGAAGCAAAATTCTTATGGCCCAAAACACACCAAATGGATCCAAGACCATGCCAAGAAATACAAAACCTGCCAACACATCTCCACCACTCTCACAATTACTACACCTCACAACAGAGCAATCAGCATTCCTGGATCTTACAGCTGCTTCTCCAGAAATGTAATATATCTCATCCAATGCAACAAATGCCCTGATGGAAAATATGTAGTAGAGACCAAACAACAACTGCGCACCAGAATGAATGCACACCGGAAATCTATCAAAGACAGGAATACCTAGTTACTGGTAGGGGCAAATTTCTCACAAGGAAACCATTCTCTTTCCAATCTCTCACTTCTAATCCTTAAAGGAAACTTACAAAACACTTCCCAAGACAAGCCTATGACCTCCACTTCATCAACCTCCTGGATATTAAAAATCATGGACTAAATACAGACATTGGATTTATGACACATTATAACCTGCCTGACATCTGACTCCCCAGGTACATCTCCACTATTCATTCTCCTTCCCCCTCCCCACCACCCACAGCCTGTCTCTCACTCATTGACTCCTCTATCTACATCTTCACTGACTGCTGATCTTGTCTGTATACCAGCCCACCCTCTGGCTTCTTTACTTTTCATTCTATCCAGGAAGAGCACATACCAACTGTATAAACTTCCTCAGCCTGACAAAGGGTTTTTAAATCCAAAAGCTTGCTTAATTTTTTTTCCAACTATTTAAGTTTGTCTAATAAAAGGTATCAGATTCACCCAAGGAACCTTGTATACACATACATACATACATACGTATAGATATATACAGCAAAAGCTCTGTTATCAGGCACCCATGGGGAATGAGGGGGGTGCCAGATAACCAAGTATGCCAGTTACCTGAGAGGCATCTTTGCCTGTCTCCTGCTGCATCTGGTACATCGGTGTGCTGGGGGACAGGCACAGTGCTGTCCCTCCCACCCCTCCCCTGTACATCCTAGAGAAAACAATCCCTTCCAGTCATATTGGATTACATGTAAACTTTATTAATTTATCAATAAATTCGCTGTGGCCCGAAGTGGAACTTGGCAAAACTGGAAGTGGGATTTCTGGTTTTGCTTTTGCCACATTGACCAGCATGCCAGTTAATAGAGCATGCCGGTTAATGAAGTACCGGATAACACAGCTTTTACTGTACACGCACATACGCACACGCATATGCTATTTACAAATATACTTTTACAAAGACAATAACTCTTGTTAACCCTGAACTCAGGTATAGGCCTTGATCCTCTGTGGCCTTCTGGTCAATATGCAGCCCTGCCCTCAACAGGGCCCTCCAGTCAGCAGGTGTGGGAACATTCAATGATAAAACACAGGTTAAACAGCAAATCAACAAAGGAAAATCTGGTAGTGATAGGACAATAGCAGAACATGCACAGTGATGTTACATCAAGTAGGATACCAATACATAAAAATAACCAATACAATGAATTCAGGTATAGAGTCAGGGTCACGCTACCAGACCCCACTAACAGGCTAAATAGAGCAGCTTACAATCCTCTCATAAAGCAACATTAAAGACACACGTTTACAATGAAAATCCCAACAATATGAGGAGCCAGAACACAACAATGACACAGCAGCTGTTCCCCCAAGAAGAAATGGTACCAGGGGAAAGAACTGGCTTCCTTAAAGGAACACCATCACCCTCCACTAGGCCATGACCAGAAGGGGCCCCGTAACCATGAAAACCACCCGTAACAAACGGGGGCCCTAGGTTGCTCTCTACTCCTATAGGGGAGTCTGCCCGCTCCTCCTCAGGGTCTTCCCTTTGATCACTTGAATGAGGGAGGGCCCCTCCTCTCCTGTGGAAATCCCATTTCCGGGTAGCTCATGACTCCCAGAAGCTTTGGATGGGTTAGGCTATCTCTATCTGTGAGATGGATACAGGGTGTCTTCCCTCGCTAGGGTGGTCAACTCATCCATTGCCACTTGCTAAAGGAAGGCCCGAGCTGCTTAATGCAGCTACTGGGCCTGTCAGCCCTCTCTCAGCCCTGTCCACCAATCCATGCACCAAGGGCTCCTGCCTCATGCAGGGTTGGGGACTTGCGTTGCCTCGTGTAGCCGTGGCATCCCATAAACTCCACTCAGCTCTTTCTTCCCTGTGCACCTCCCTGTGCACTGAAGGGGTGCCTGCCTCATGTAGGGGTAGGGACCTGTGCTGCCTCATGCATCCACAGCAATCCCTTCAGCTCCACAGCCCTGTGCAGCAATCTGTGCACCAATGCCGCAGCTCCCTCCATGGTGGGGCTGGGACACAGCCACTTGCTGCCTCTCACTCAGCAGAGGTGTCTTCTGGGTGCTTCCAGGGCAACTGTTCTGCCCCACTGCTCAACTCTACCAGTGGTTCTGCAGCCCTCTTCATCATCCCTTGTTGAAGGGATGGGCACATAATTTTTTTTATCCCTTCTGGAGGCTCTGCCCACAGATTGGAAACAGGCCAATGGGACAGCCTGAGGGGATTACTTTCTCTCCTTCTCCCCCCAACTCCTCTCCTTCTGCTTATTAAATGGCTTAGCTTCACTAGGTGTATGCTTTTATTCCTCCCTAACATGTGACCTGGTGATTAGAGCATTATTATAAGGACGTGAGCACTCTCAGTTCAAATCTCTTTTGGGAAGGTAGGACTAAAACCTGGGTCTCTTGTGTCATAGGCCTTAATCCTTAAACTATTGGGCAAAAGGCAGTCACAACTATGATGATGTCAGCTGGGTCAAAAAGTCACTAGTTTTGGGTTTTTTGTTGACTATAGAGTAAGGGGAAATGTCATTTCAATGGCGAGGAATGGAGGTTATATGCTATGGTGAATCAGTTCTGACCATGCATATTGTGATAAACTTACCTTCAAAGGGTTATGTAGAGGTGCTAAGGGATCTTTAGATATCTTAGCACATTTCAGGCTATTATGGACAGGGGTGTAGAATGTTGTTTGGTGATTTAGAAACCTACAGTCTGTGTTAATGAAATTAATATATATATAAATATATATATTAGTAGGAAAGTAGGATTTAGCCCGTAAGGAAGCTAGGCATTTTAATGATTTTCTGCGTGTATCACAGATGCACTAAGATTATGCTTAGGGGCCAAAAAGGTGTGAAAGTGCCACTTAGATATCTTAGCAGGAGAACAGGATCTGGGACTATTGTTATTAGCAGGGATCCTGGTTTTCTCTGATTTAAAAAAGTGGTGTTTCATTTTAATCACAGAAAAATGTGGATTTCGGGTTACTTTTTTTAAATCTGAAAATTGGGATTGTTTTAATTTTTTTTTTTTACACAGAGAAAACCAGGATTAGCTAACAAGGATCCATCAATTGTGGTTGTTAGCTGTTTTGGGGGGCGGGGGTTGGGGTTTTTTTTAATATACATTTATCTGTGGTAGCTAGACTGAGAAAACCAAATTGTTATTAACAAAGTAAAAATATTCAGTCACTACTAAACCAAGTCCGCCTCCCATACTTGTGGTAAAATTCTGGGCACCTTTAAGTCATTTGTAGTATTACCAGTGACTTAAAAGAGCTAGGATTTCACTTTAATAGCATTATAGCCCAGAAGAGTCCATTTTCCTCTGATCCAAATGTTATATGAAGTATGTGAGACTGTTTGCTATTCTAAGTTTTGTTAAATAAATTATCTAATGTTATTTTTTTTCTATTTATATCTAAGGAGATTTAGGGGCAGTAATCAGTTTCTGAGACCCAGTTTTAGTGTTTTAAATATTTATTATGCTTTCTGACATCAGAATATCTGGAATTTCTTGGAAAATGTGATAAGTAATGTGCTATTTTACCTTCAGAAGATAAATTAAAGTTGGGAACTATGTAGCATTTCACATCAAGAGTAAACAAATTTCATTAAGTATTAGGTTTTCAGAACTTATTAAAGTTGATAGTTATAAAAATGTAATAAAATTTGAATTTTTTTGAAAGGCGAATTGACCTTGATATCCTTTTAGCTATCAGTCATCAAAATTAATTGGTGTTTTAAGATTTACACATATAAATGGGCATGCAGTGAATTTATTTGAAAGTGTAAATATTAATAGAATAAACTTCCAAGTAAGTATACCACAAACTACCATCTCAGTAAAAAAAAAAAGTACTTTTACTAATAGCCTTGTTAAGTTTGTAAATGTTAAGTTTGATAACATTATCGGTGATATACATAATTTTAATAAGAGATGTAAGAGCTTTGAAGTACTTGCCTCAGATTAAATTTAAAGATGGCCTTAGAAACCTTGATTTTCCTTTGATTTGACTTTAGCCCAGATGCTGACTGAGGAAAAAAAAAGTTAAAAAATTATTCCTGGAAATACCCTTTTTCAGCCAAGTAACTAGATGATTTTTTTAGGGGAAAAGGAAGAAAATTTCTAACTATTCTATATTTTTGGTATAATCTTAGGATTTTATATCAAACTAACTTTATATGTAAGATGTATTGAGGGCCACCCTTATTTCAAGAAAGCATCACTAATGTGCCACTGGGTACCAAAGCAATATTAATTCTTTGCAAGACCTTCCATTGCCTTGGGCTTATCAACATACGAGGAATTAAACTGCACATTTGGGGATTGAGGAAAGGATATTTCCATCAAAATAGGTAAGTGATCTAAATGAAAATAACCTTCTTCTCCCTGTAGGAAGGAGAATGATGCCTATATTATACATAGTCCATTAATGTTTGTCTCTTGAAAAGAAGCCATATTAGGTAATTCATGAATAAGAAAATCAGATAAAACAATGAGTATTAAAATTTGTAAGTAAATTAGCATAGTGTAGATGAAATTTTAGGATTATTTGAAACAAATAACTTCATCCTTACATCTATCTGCATTGTACAAAATATTTAAGGGAACATATTATGCAATATGAATATTTCCATTTTTAATTTGCAAATTGTTTTAAACTCAGAGATAAAATTCTATTTTAGTTTTTTGTTTGCCTTGGAGCAGTTGTTTATTGAGTCCATGTCACTAGTGAAACATTTATCTTGAAATTTTTTCTACGCCCATGTAAGAAATATGCATTATCTCAAATAGAAAACTTACAGATTTTATTCATGAATATTTCAAATGGCCAACTACCTTTGAACTTCAAATATATTTCTTGTCAGGATATGGAATTAGAATTAAAGAGATGACTAGGGACATATCCAAGTAGATAATAGTTTTGTATGATGCTTTCCATACTGAAGTACCCCAAACCATTAAAAAAATATATTTCATGTATAAAACATTAAGAAGGTTGCATTAAAAGAACAGTTAGGTTACAGAATCATTCAGAAATTGAGTCCCTCTTCTGGGCATCCATTGTGATGAAGTCTTCAGTTACATAATCGTGTACTATTATTTCCACTGGACTGTGCCTTCATTCTATACACAACAAAGTAGGATGAAAACAATTTAGTATCTCCTGAAACATGCCAGGTATTTGCAGATGCAGACCTGCAATAACTAGAATGCTTTATTTCTGGAATATAGGTCCATAGGAATATGCAAAACTATCCTAAATTATGAACAAAATTTACTAACCACCTCCAGGTTTCTATCCTGTATCAACAATACTTGTTACTGTCTTTAAATAGATTGATATAAGCGGATTGGCAAACCTGTTTTCTTCCCACAGAGGTCCTTAAAAACATTATGAAGGTGTTCAGTGGCTTGCTATACAACAGCAAAAATAAATCAATACTGTTTTCTTCTCTATAAAGTGCGTAGAACTTCCAAATTTACAATGCCACTTAAGAATGGCAAACACAAGAACTGAAAGGACCTCTTGGAGCAATGAGTTCTGTCCTATGTTCTTTTAGGCAATCATGTTATATTTAATCAAGTTCCATCTTGAAAATAGTGAGGTTTCTTGCTGGTATTATTTCTGGGGGAAGGAAATACCAGCACCTCAATGCTTGGATGTTTAGAATTCTTTAATTCTCTTAACTTCTAAAATAAAATATTCATGCCTAGTTTATATTAGCTACTGGCAGTGTAGGGACACAACCAGGGGGACAGGAACAGCAGCAACTTCCAGGTACCACTGCAATAGCAGTTGTAATCATGCAGCTGCCAGCAGCATCTCCATTTTTTCATCCTCCCCTACAAGGTGGCCCCCAGAGTGATTGCCTCATTAGCCCCACTCAAATTATGCTGCTGTTATCTGCAAGGGACCTTCAGAGATCTAACTCCATGCTTGAGGCAAGATTATCCCTATATACATCATCCCATAAAAGTCCTTATCTAGCCTATTCCTAAATGTTCATGATCAACTCTGCTGTATAACTATAAGACATATTGCCTGAAAACAGCAGAAACATCCTACCCTGCTACAGGTAAGCCACATTCAATTTATGAGGAATGTCAGTGTCCCGCTACTTCAAGGTTTGCTAAAATGTACTTTAGTAATCCAAGAAAGAGGCCCATGTCTCCTATTCCAGAGGTAGAGCAACACCCCTTCTCTACCCCCCGACACTCCGACAGCTTGTATAAATTAGATCATGGGATAAAATTCCTTCCTTATCCCAAATGTAATGATTGGGCTGACCTTAAGGAGGAGGTGCAAAACCATCTCATGGGGAACCTCTGGGTTTTAGTTCCAGCAGGAGCACTGGCACGCCCCAGTCAAAATCCCCAGCCTTGGCTGCAATCAATACCCAATGTTTTTAGAGCAGGTGAATTCTCCCCCCCCCCCCCACCCCCCCCCCCGGGG